>NC_052163.1:79671636-79865868 GCF_902713615.1 Scyliorhinus canicula
TACCCCTCACCACCCCTACCCCCTCCAACGCCTCCTCCCCCTCACCACACTTACCCCCTCCAACGCCACTACCCCCCTCCAACACCCCAACCCCCCTCCAAACACCCCCTCCCGCCCCCCATCACCCCTACCCCCCTCCCCCACCACCCCTACTCCCCTCCCCCACCACCCTCCCCACCACCCCTACCCCCCTCCACACCACCCCTAACCCCCTCCCCCACCACCCCCTACCCCCCTCCCCTAACCCCCTCCCCACCCACCATACCCCCCTCCTCCCTACCCCACCCCACCACCCCTACCCCCTCCAACGCCGCCCCCCTCAACGCCGCCCCCTCAATGCCGCAACCCCCCTCTCAATGCCGCAACCCCCGCTCTCAACGCCGCAACCCCCCCACGCCGCACCCCCCCAAACGCCGCAACCCCCCCAAACGCCGCAACCCCCCCGCAAATGCCGCAACCCCCCCCAAACGCCACAACCCCCCCCCCCCAAAACGCCGCAACCACCCCCCCAAACGCCGCAACCAACCCCCCCCAATCCACCCTCTCCAACGTCGCTACCCCCGCACTCGCCCTAGGTCACTGAACGGCGTCAACCATCATCAATGGTTGACGCCGTTTTTAAGCTACTCTGTTTTTCGCCGACGTGACCCGTGGCCAAGTCGGCGGGAATTCTGCCCATCCGGCACGGAGAATGTCTGTCTGTTAAAAATCAATGACATCCCGCCGGCGCCAGCTGTTTTCAGAGGCTGCCGGCGGGATTTGCACAACGCTGGTTTTTGGCCGCTCGGAGAATTAAAAAACAGGCGGGAGCGGGAATAATGCCGCCGCCGGCCGATTCTCCGACCCTGCGTGGGGTCAGAGAATTTTGCCCCAGGTCCGTGAGTGCATCCTTTCTTATTGGATTGGACAGATATCTGCTGCAGAAAATTTTCCTAAACACCATCTTGAAATGTTTGGCCCTCTCGGCCCTTTGCACGATCACTGTCCCACTTTACACTAGTGTAATTAAAGTCCCCGATTATAATTACTCCATAATATTTGCATCTTTCTGTAATTTCCCAGCAGATTTGGTCTTCTACAATCTCCCCACTTTCTAGTGGTCCATAGGCCACACCAAGCAATGCAGTTGCTCCCTTGATTCCCATTTCGGGGTCGTCCTGCTCCCTAAGCCTCAACACACAGGACAAATGAAAAGTGGGAATTGGTTCTGTCCTGCATCACCACTCAAAGGAATGGAGAAAGATTGCAGTCCATAACGACACTGCTGAAGGATGAGGGCGGGGAAATGGGATTTGGCAGCAATGCAAATTGTTGATTGGAACAGTTGGGAACGTTTGGATCATTTCTCGAAGCAACACTTCCCGCACACAGTGACAGAGTGGTAACTGTCACTGGCAGAATAATGGGAAGTCCCTTTGACAGGGTCAAATCCCACCCTGACAATTGGTTAACGTCAATTGAATTGATTAATCTCGAGAAGTAAAGCGAATTTCAGAAACGGTACCACCAATTGTCGCAATGATTTGCTTCCCTGACCAGGTCATAGTGAGAGATAACTTCTGGGCCAGAGGCATGAGGCTGAGTTTTAAATGTCTTAACAACAAACAACTCAGTTGCACCTAACTGTTCCAGGTAACTGCCCGTGCTATTGTGGCAGCACGGTGGCATTGTGGTTAGCATAAATGCTTCACAGCTCCAGGGTCCCAGGTTCGATTCCCGGCTGGGTCACTGTCTGTGCGGAGTCTGCACGTCCTCCCTGTGTGTGTGTGGGTTTCCTCCGGGTGCTCCGGTTTCCTCCCACAGTCCAAAGATGTGCAGGTTAGGTGGATTGGCCATGCTAAATTACCCTTAGTGTCCTAAAAAATAAGGGGCGCAATTCTCCCCAACGGCCGCTGTGACGAAAGGCTGCGACGAAAACGGCCGTGTTTTACGGCCGCCTCCGTGCCCCCGACCGGGAACCGATTCTGCTCCCCGGTCGGGGCTAGCATCGCACGGCCGTGAACTCCGGCCCGCTAGCCAGAGTTAGCGCCGTCTAACGCGTCAGATGACGTCAGCCGCGCATGCGCGGATTGGACGACTCCAACCCACGTATGCGCGGATGATGTCATCACGCATATGCGTGAAACCCGCGCAGGCGCGGACCAGTATGCCCCTCAGCCGCCCCGCAAATGGATACAGCGGGGCGGCGGAAGGAGAAAGAGTGCGCGGGGTAAGTACCCGCTGCGGGGTACATAGAACAGTACAGCACAGAACAGGCCCTTCGGCCCTCGATGTTGTGCCGAACAATGATCACCCCACTTAAACCCACGTAACCCGTATACCCGTAACCCAACAATCCCCCCATTAACCTTACACTACGGGCAATTTAGCATGGCCAATCCACCTAACCCGCACATCTTTGGACTGTGGGAGGAAACCGGAGCACCCGGAGGAAACCCACGCACACACGGGGAGGACGTGCAGACTCCACACAGACAGTGACCCAGCCAGGAATCGAACCTGGGACCCTGGAGCTGTGAAGCATTGATGCTAACCACCATGCTACCGTGAGGTCCCAACTTATCTGGGGTACTTACCCCGTGGGCACCGATCACGGGCCCATGGTACCCTTGGCACGACCGTGGTACTGCCGTACCAATCGGTGCCATGGTTCCCCAGATCGGGACTTTACGGCCGTTTTTACGAACGGTCAGACCAGGTGTGATTTACATTCATAAAAACGGTCGTTAAGGTCTTGGAAACGGCCCATCGGCCAGCTGAGAATCGCTGCTCGCCGTAAAAAAAATGGCGAGCAGCGACTCGTGTCGGGAGGCGGCCGTGGGGGGGAGGGGGAGAATAGCGGGAGGGCGTCAGACCAGCGTGGCAGTAAAAATTTACGCCGCCCACTATTCTCCGCCCCGTCGTGAGTGCGGAGAATTCCGCCCAAGGTTAATGGGGGGGGGGGGGGGGGTTACTGGTATAGGGTGGATGCGTTAGGGTGATCATTGCTCGGCACAACATCGAGGGCCGAAGGGCCAGTTCTGTGCTGTACTGTTCTATATAAGTCAAAAGGGGATAACATCTGGCATTGATTTAGACACAGGAAACAACAAAGTCAATTACTGGACTCTCCACCCGACGAAGTCCTTCCTACAAACATCTGTGAGCTTGAGGCAAATGTGGGAGCGCTGTCCCACAGCCTAGTTAAGCAATCGCCTGACACAGTCACACTTTTTGAATCAAACCGTACCACCAATACTCCAGACATAGACATTACCATTGATTTTAAAACCGCAGAGCGAATTGCTGCTCCTGATGTAACGGACACTCTGATTGATTTGGAGTCTTTTATCCTGACCTCTTGATCTTTTGTGAAGAGAAAATCATGCCTGACAAATTCATTAGAATTCTGTGAGATAATAACGAGCAGGATAGATTTTTTATTATAAATTTATAGTACCCAATTATTTTTTAATCCAATTAGGGGGAAATTTAGTGTGGCCAATCCACCTAGCCTGCACATCTTTGGGTTGTGTGTGAGACCCACGCAAACACTTGGAGAATGTGCAAACCCCACAGTGACGGTGATCCGGGGCCGGGATCGATACCAGATCCTCGACGCGATGAAGCAGTAGTGCTAACCACTGAGCCACCATGCCACCCACGAGCCGCATAGATGATAGAGGACAAGCCAATGTAATATACTTGGATTTCCAAAAAAGGTTTGATAATGTACTGCACAAATGGCTACTTAGTAAAATTAGATCCCACAGTGTTGGGGTTAGTATATTACCATGGAAAGAGGATTGCCTCCTGATAGAGGCAGAGAGTTCAGGTACAAGGAGCTTTTTCAGGAAGGCAACCTGTAGCTAGTGGAGGGCCACAGGGATCCGTGCTGGGGCCACAATTATTCACAATATGTTTTAATGACTTGGACAGGAAAGTGAATGCACTATTGACAAGTTTGCGGATGACTCAATAGGTGGGAAGGCAGATGGTGAGGATGACACAAAGAGAGATATAGACAGGTTAGGTGAGGGGGCAAAAATTTGGCAGGTTGACTCCGGGTATGGAGTGATTTCCTTATGAGGAGAAATTGAGTAGATTGGGCCTGTAATCATTGGGATTTAGAAGAATGAGTAACACCTTATTGATACATGTAATGTCGGAAAATGTGAATTACAGCCATTGGAAAGATTGTTCAGTTCCTGTACAAACTCGGCTAGCGTTTCTGTAGGCCGCTGACGGCGAGTCGTAAACACGTGGCATGCATAAACCTCGTTTATGGGTCTAACGTACATTTTGTCCAATATCGCCGGCGCTGCGGTGTAAGAACTGGCCGGATTTAGCTGTGTGGAGATTCAGTGGCTTACCCTCGCGTGCAGTAGGCTGAGTTTTTGTTCCTCCGTTGTTCCAGCGGTGCTGGCTTCTGCCAGGTAGGCCTTAAAACATCTCAGCCAGTGGGAAAAAATTTCCTTAGCCTCTGCATCCTGCGGGTCGAGTTCTAGGCATCCGGGCTTGAGGGCTCCTTCCATGATTTACTTCGACTGTTTCGTAAGTATATTAAATTGATGGAACCAACAATTCTATGGACACGTGCTTGTAGGATTAGAATAGTGGTTTTAATATACTTACAACAGAGCCAACCTGATAGCCGTTGAACTTTCGGTGAACTGGCTGGCTGACACTGTGGCACGGATCTTTATACAGCAGCTACAGGGGGAGGAGTCCTGGGCGGAGGCAAGGGAGGAGCCCAGTACAAGCTCGCGAGTACTCCCAGAGCTACTCCCCCTGGTGGTCAGGTAGTGCAACTGCACTTACAACATTGATACATATATACAGATTATCATACCACAGTGAAGTTGTGCAGTTTCGTAGGAAGAATAAAGGAGCTAAATATTATTTAAATAGAGAAAGACGGCAGAACATTGCAGCACAGAGGGATTTTGGATCCTCGTGCATAAATCACAAACAGTTAGTATGCAATTTCAGCAGGTAGTTGGGAGTTCAATTGGAACGTTGACCTTTATTTCAAAGGAAATTGAATGTAAATTTCGGAAACTCAGCTCAAACTATACAAGACATGAGTTCGACCACAGCTAGAATGCAGTGAATAGGTTTGGTCTCCTTTTCAAAGGAAAGGCACACTGGCAGTGGAGGCAATCCGCAGAAGATTCACAAGGTTGATCCCGGGAATGGAGAGATTTCCTTATGAGGAGAAGGTGAGTACGTTGGGCCTGGGCTCCTTGGAGTTTAGAAGAATGAGGTGATCTATTGAGACATAAATGATTCTCAGTGGCTTGACAGAGTAGATGCTGAGAGGATGTTTCCTCCTGTGGGAGAGTTTGTGATCAGACGGCATAATCTCAGAGTGAGGTCACCCATTTAAAACAGAGATGATGAGGAATTTCTTCTCTCATAGTGTGGAAAATCTGTGGATTTGTTATTTTGTAGAGCGACTGTGGATGTCGTTAAGTATATTCAAGGCTGAGATGAACAGATTTATAATCCACAGGGAAATGAAGGGTTATGGGGGTAAAACAGGAAAGTGGAGTTGAGGATTATCAGATCGCCATGGTCTCATTGAATGGTGGAGCGGGCTGGATGGGCCGCTTGGTCTACTTCTGCTCTGACGTTTTAAGGTTTAATGGTATTTTTGTCCTTCTGTTACACATTTGGGCAAGTGTACACAGATTGCCACAATTGGATTCTGTGATTCAGTATCTGTGATAAGGGACAAATGTATTTGCAGCATTCAGCTGTCATGTATTTCCAGTGACTTTCCCTCAATCTTTTCTTCCCTGAGAGGCAGCCCTGCTGGATTTTATGCACTCACATTGTCAGTTTACCCATCAAGTGGCAGAATGTCAATGTTGCAGAGGAGCTGCCAACAAAACAAGAACATTGAAATCCCCACAACGCCAGGTGCTTCCTGTTCAACAGAAACAGAAAAACAAACGGACTTCTTTGGGTTCTGCAGACTATGAGCTGCTTTCCATCAATTCGAGGTTAAGGAAAGTATTGATTCCAAGTGATCACGTTCTCAAAGACATTTCTCTGTTTACAAGGAACACATCGCTTCTCTCGGGTTCAAAAATAGGAATGTGAAAATTCACAACAGCTAATCTCCAGTGAATGCGTCAGTGTGTCTACTTCTCCCCGATCACCTCACTGAGCAACCACATTGCCTCAGATATTTGGCAGGTTGCCAATACAGTCGCTCCACAGGCCATATATGGAGAGCAGTTCTGTTGCACTCCAGTGAGGCCCGGCTCAGAAACAGTCTGCCGCTCTGCAGCGGGACAATAAAGCAAAACTGCGCAAGACACGTGGTGCTCCCTGTATTGATGCTAATGTTGATAATGGTGATCGAGGTGTCGGTTCTCAACATCATGGCAGCATTTGACCAGAACTGTCACCAAGGAGACCACTTTTCTAATCCCACCGCACTCTCTTATGTCAACCTCCCCAAAATGATTTCTCTATTTTCTCCATGTCAATTTGTAAAGGCTCAAATGGAAAGATGGTGATTTTTCTCCAACTTCCGTTTGACTTCATTCAACCGCGGGAGGAGGCGGAGGAGAGAGAGTCAGCATAGAGATTGAATGAGAATTTTATTGGCAAATGACTGGAAGGTCACGGCCACGTTTAGGGAGTTAAACGAGGCGCTCAGCAAGCCCTTTCCGGTGTGTGTGCTTGACCTCACAAAATGTTATCAATAAATGGCATCGGCTTGAATATAGACAATACAATTTCCATCAGTTTGCATGGTACAAAAACACAATGTTGTCAACCGCGAGCATGATGACAGTAGAATTCAGGAGAGAGGACAAATTGGAGAAATGGGCAGAATCGTGACAGGTCCAATCTGTTGTGGTTCAGAGAGAAGAGATGCATTTGGGGCAAATTAACCAGGAGCCGCATTGCTTTGGGCCAAGGAATGGGAAATACGAGAAGTCACTAATAAGCTGCTGGTGCCCGTGCACCCCACCCCCCACCCATCCCCACAAACCCCTCCCATGCCGCGGCTGATCCTTGCTAAACTGGTTCACGACAAGTCAGGGACCCTGTGCAGCCAAACTCTACCCCGAATCCTCAGTACAAACCTCTCCTGCACTTGTGGAGAGACACGAGCAATTCTGCATATTATCGAGGAGCATCCCTCTGCAACTAAGGGGCGGAATAATCGCCTTAAATTCATGTGATTGGGAGCGGGTCACGTGGCTCCGGGGTTTGCACTGGCTAAATAATTAATACGAATTGAAATGGTACTATTGTGATAGGATGCAGAACAGAATATAGAATTCCATGACATGGACAGGGCAAGGTGAAAAAGTGATTAAATAAGCATATTGGTCACTTGGTCAGTAAATATGGGCATTTGCTACAACCATAAATACATCATGGTAAACTTGAGAAATATATGGCTTTCTTTCAACTGGAGTATTGTGTGCAATTCTGTGCGACTGCTGGATGTGTGCCAACCCCTGAAAGATGGGTACACACTAGGGTAATGCCGTGGGTGAGGAAATTGAGTTATGTTGAACGAATGTTGGGCAGCGTGGTGGTGTAGTGGGTTACTATGGTGCCTCACAGCGCCAGGGACACCAGTTCAATTTCGGCCTTGGTTGAGTCTGTGCTGGGTGTCAATTTTCTCCCTGTAAATGTAATGAAAGCAGATTTTACAGGAACGATTTGAAGTTACGGGTTAAGTCTTGGCAGGATATCGCAGACCCATGTCATGCTTCACCTGTGTGATGTGGGAATTCAGGGACCCCTGACTCCTTCACAGGAGGAAATGTGTCCAACTGCAGCTCCTATTAGACCGCTTGATGCTCTGGAGCTGCTGGTGTATTCATTTCAGAGCATGCATCAGGCTGAGGAAATCGTGGATAGCAGGTCTAGTGAGTTGGTCACACTGCAGATACAAATTACTGAGGAAAATAGGGAATGGGTGCCCACCAGATAGAGGAAGAGGAGGGAGGCAGTGCTGGGTTACCTGTGGTCATCTGCCTCCAAAACGGATTATTGTTTGGGATACTGTTGGGAGAGATAGCTCACTAGGGGAAGGCGGCAGCAGACAGGTTCATGACATTGTGACTGGCTCTGCTGCATAGGAGGGCAGGAAAAAGCGTGGCAGAGCTATATTGATAGGGGATTCAATTGTAAGGTGAATAGGTAGGCGTTCCTGCAGCTGCAAAGATGACTCCTGGATGGTGCATTGTCTCCCTGGTGCAAGGGTCAAGGATGTCTCTGGGTGGCTGCAGGGCATTCTGGAGGGGGAGGGTGAACACCCAGTTGTTGTGTAAATAGGCACCAACAATGTAGGTTTAAAAAAATGCGATGTGGTCCAACAAACTGAATTCAGAGACTTAGAAGTTAAACTAAAAAGCAGGTCTTCAAAGGTAGTAATTTCAGGATTGCTACCAGTGCCGCATGCAAGTCAGAATAGGAATGGCAGGAAAGCGAAGATGAATATGTGGCTTGAGAACCGGACGGGCTGCACCTGGGCAGAACTGGGCCAATGTCCCAGGGAGAAGTTTTGCAAGTGCTGTTTGAAGAGGGTTGAAAATAATATGGGAGGGGGATAAGAACTGATGCAGGAAGCCGGAGGGAAATAAGGTGGGGACAGAAACAAAAGGTAATAAAAGGAAAAGTGGAAGGCTGAGAAACCAAAGATAATAATCAAAAAGGGCCGCATTACATCATAATTCAAAATGTCAAAAAAGGCCTGTAGGCTCTGTGTCTCAATGTGAGGAACATTTGTAATAACATTGATGCATTAACTGTGCTGACAATCATTAATGGATAGAATGTAATGGGGTCAAGAAGACCTGGCTCCAGATTGACCAAGGATGGTAACTGAACATCCAGGGGTATTCAATATTCAGGAAAGAGAAGGAAAGGAAAGGGAGGTGGTGTAGCATTGTTGCTTAAAGAGGAGATTGACACAACAGTAAGGAAGAATATTAGCCTGGATGATCTGGAATCTGTATGGGTGGAGCTGCGCAGCAACAAAGGGCAAAAATCATTAGGGGGAGTAGTTACAGACCACCAAACAGTAGTTGTGGGGTAGGGAATGGCATCAAACAGGAAATTAGTGATACGTGCAGTAAGGGTACAGCAGTTATTATCGGTGACTTCAATTTGCATATTGATTCAGCTAATCAAATTGGTAGCTATATGATGCAGGAACATTTCCTGGAACGTATAAGGGATGGTTTTCTCAGCCAATATGTTGAGGAACCAACTAGAGAGCAGGCCATCCTAGACTGGGTATTGTGGAATGAGAGAGGATTAATGAGCAACTTTGTAGTGTTAGATCTTTTAGGGAAGAGTGACCATAATATGGTAGAATTCTTCATTAAGATGGAGAGCGGCGTAGTTACGTCTGACACCAATGTCCTGTACTTAAAGAAAGATAGCTTTGATGGCATGAGACGTGCATTGGCTAGGATAAGCTGACAAATGATACTTATTGGGTTGATGGTGGATAGGCAATGGCAGACATTTAAAGAACACATGGATGAACTTCAACAATTGTACAACCCTGTCTGGTGCAAGAGTGAGACGAGGAAGGTGGCTCAACCATGGCTAACAAGGGAACTCGGGTGTAGTGTTAAAGCCAAAGAATAGGCACAGAAATTGACCAAAAAAAGCAGCAAGCCTGAGGACTGGAAGAAGTTTCAAATTCAGCAGAGGAGGACAAAGGATTTATTTCGGAAGAGGAAAATAGAATACGAGAGTAAGCTTGCAGAAGGCATAAAGGCTAACTGCAAAAGCTTCTGGGAAGAATGATCCCGATGTTGGGGACATTTAGAACTAAGGGGTCACAGTTTCAGAATAAGTGGTAAACCATTCAGGACTGAGATGAGGCAGAACTTCTTCTTTCAGAGTGTTGCAAACTTCTGGAATTCTCTATCACAGAAAGCTGTTGGGGCCAGTTCATTGGGTATATTCAAGAATCAGCTGGACGTGGCACTTGCGGCAAAAGCGATCATAGAGTATGGAGAGAAAGCAGAATACTGAATTTGCATGATCAGCAATGATCATATTGAATGATAGTGCAGGTTCGAAGGGCTGAATGGCCTACTCCGGCACCTATTTTCTATGTTTCGATGACCATTGAAAGGTTAGATTTGCACAGTTATTGGGAAAACGTTTCCTATATAAGGCTACATTACACATTTATTTCAAAGAAACTGAGCAAATGGCCTCTTGCTGTGCTTGTCTAATTCTCTGATCTGGATACAGGGGGCAGGATTCTCCGACCCCACTCCAGGTTCTAGAATCGCCAGGGGGTGGGGGCACAATTCACGTGATGCCGCTCCGGCGCCGCTCCACCGGTGACGGGAGTATCGGTGCCATTGGCACGATCGCCGGTGATTCTCCGCATGCGATGGGCTGAATGGCCACCAGGTTAGGCTGAGTCCCAGCAGTGCCATTCTCGTGTGATCCTACCCGGCGGGACCATGGCATTCGTGTTGCGGGGGGCAGCCTGGTCGGGAGATCCGACCCCGGGGGGAGCCTCCACAGTGGCCTGGCCCGTGATCGGGGCATACCGATCGGCAGGCGTGTTTATCCTGGTGGGATATGTTCCTCCGTGCCGGGCCACTATAGCTCTCCGCCATGTTGTGTCGGGGCCGACGCGGAGAAGGCAAACCATGCGCATGCGTGAACTCGCGCTGACTGTAGCGCGCATGTGATGACCCGTGGCGCCCGTTCCGATGCCCGGAGAGGCAGGTGGAGCAGCATCAGGCTCTCCAGTGTTGTGCTGGCCCCCTATGCGTCACTGCACCGCTGCTCCAAGGGGCCTGTTGACACCAGCGTAAAACGCTCTGGCATTTACGATGGCATCAACACTTTGCCCCAAGATCACAGAATCCCGCCCAGATTTCCATTTCAGACTTTAAACGCTATTGGTCTCTGGGGATTGGCTGCTGGATGGAAGATGGGTTCGTTGTATCCATTAATGGTCACATTGTCTCTCATTGGTGCATTTGACGTGACTGCAATTCACGGTTCACACATATCAACATCTATTGGTTATTCGGAAGGAAACCCTGTTTTCTGTACAAACTGCTGTCAAAGAATTGACTTGTCCAAGAGTCGGAGTGTCAGAAGGGGCTGAAGGAAGTTCTCAGTGTCCGCGAACAGCGTCCTCTGAATGGTCTCGTCTCCTCGCTGGAACTGCTGCTCAGAACATGATGCGAACCTTCCCCACTCTGATTCTACTGCAGCTTCTGAACTGTGAGTTTGGGATTATTGAGCGGGTTCGCTTCTTTACTAATTCACTCATCCTCCCTGAAATGCGCGCAGAATTAGTGGAATTAGCAGTTTTTGCCACGGAACACATTGACTGATTAGAAATTAATTCTATTGTGGAGATTTCGGTGCTTGTTTGTCACAATCCCGCCGCAGTGATTGGACAGAGCGCTGTCCGGAGTTAACATCTCATCGGAATATGAGAACCGAGCCTGTTAAAATAGAGCGAGGACACTGTTAGACCAGGGTGTGGAGATGCCTGGGCGCAATTTATAGAGACCGGATTTATTTTATTCAAATTTGACATTGCGGGGGATCGTATGAAATGGATAGTGAAATAAATTGTAGCAGTTTCATTTGAATCATATTTTGGATTGATTGTTGAATGTTTACTTTCTGTCAATTGAAAATACGGAATCATTCAGTTTCTAGAGAAAAGAGCGCTTGTATTTATATCGCCCCTTTCCCATCCTCTGAGCTTTGCAGCTAGTGAGATACATTTTGAAATATTTGAATGAAATTCTCCAAGGTGGGAAACGCACAGCAAGTTCTACAAATAATAGTGATAGTGACAAGAGCAATCAGAACTTGTGATATGATTTGCAGGTTAGATATTGGCCAAGGCAGCGAGGATCAATACCCTGCCAGCCAGGTAATCGGCTGCCTGGGAGAACAGGCGATACGCGGAGCAGCATCTCATCCAACAGAGAGCATCTGTGAAATGCAGCACAGCTTCAGTGCGGCACTGGGCTGTTAGCCTAAATATTCTGCTCAATCCTCCAGAATGGTTGACTCAATGGCGAGTGTGCTGAAAGTGAGCGAGCGCTGACAGAAGCAGCATTTCCGTGGTGGCGCTAGAGTTTAGAAAGTGTTGCATCGAATTAAAAAAGTTTTATCTTCCCAATTGGCAGATGTGTCAAACTTCGGCTTAAAAACGAATCGGACACAAATGGTGCGGTTGTTTAGAGAGTTTGTCCCTGCGGCTCTTTCCCAGGTACAACAGACTAGAAATGCAATTCGAATCGCTTTATATAAACAGCACCTGTCAATATTAGAAAGTGATCCTTGTTAGATTGTGCATTGGGGTGGTGGGGGCCTGTTATTTCGCTTTGTGCAGGACACCAGGTCCATACTCACATTTCTGAGTACAAGCAACCGCTGTGTGCTAGAATTCACAGAACTGAATTACCTTAACCATTCCGTTCAGAGCATCGGCAGCATTTTGCTTTTACATTGTGAATAATTAAAATATTTTTATCAAATGAAAATGAAAATGAAAATTGCTTTATTGTCACGAGTAGGCTTCAATGAAGTTACTGTGGAAAGCCCCTCGTCGCCACATTCCGGCGCCTGACCGGGGAGGCTGGTACGGCAATCGAACCGTGCTGCTGGCCTGCTTGGTCTGCTCTAAAAGCCAGCGATTTAGCTGAGTGAGCTAAACCAGCCCCTAGTAGCAACCAGCAAGTAGGCACTTGCGAAATTTCCTGAATTTGGGGAGAATTTACTCTGAATTTTTGATTAGTTAGCAGTCACTTTCAGAATTAGAACCTTTAATAGTGGTTCATTATTCATTTTCGTACATTTATATATCACGCTGATTTGTGATAATGATTATTTTCTCAATCTCATTTCTATTATCTATATATTCACACAGTGTAATATAGTGTTTACCGAGATATGGAGACTTGTTCCTCATTATCCATCTACCGGCTTGATATTCTTGGTGAATTTCTAGGTGGATGAATCCATTTACTTCCTTCTTACTTCCAATGTGTATTTGATTAGATTTATTCATCTGTCAGGATAAATATACTGTTTTACTGACAGGGAAAATCTCCGTCACTGCGTTTATGCTTTTACCGAATCGCATATCCGTGAACTTTAACTATTCTGATGCTAAAATCAGGTTGATGTGGGTCATTTAAAGATCATTTCTTCAAATCCCGTCTGTGCATCCACACAGGTTGAGGAAGCAGTGTCATTGAGAAATGTCTGAGAAAGTAATGCCCGGGTGTATTCAATTGGCAGTAAGTGTAGATTTGACTGGCGTTCCACACACAGTCTGTTAACTATCAGTCCACACTCAAGTACCTTTCATTCTGGCTGCGACTGCGTTTTAGCCGGAGCAGGCTGAATTTAGATGTGTTTCGAATTTCAGTTCATGTCTGCGATGTCTTTTCAAGACCCGCAGAAGGACAAAATTAAACAAGCGGCCGAATATTTACGTTCAATTTTGGTTTAATTCTGAGTTTCGCAACGGCTAAATAAGAACATGAGTTAATCAGGTGAAAGATATTCCATTGAAAAATGTTCCCTGACCGCCACAGTAATGGATAGTGACTCCCTTTTTGAATGAAAATTAAAATCAAACATCTCGAGTGATGTACTTTTTATGAATCCTACGAATTGTATAAACTATTTTAATGTTCACTTCACAGCGAAACAAAGAATATTTTTTTCTGCAACATTCTCGGTTTTTTATCAATTCATTTGGAGCAGCCAGCGACGGGAGAAATCGATTAGGATTTGCCGTAATTTGCTGTAATGTGCTGATTTCGGTGATCCGAAATGTTTATTACTCCCGGAATCGTTTCTATAAATAGAACTCAGATCAAAAATAACTTACAGGAAAAGTAGATATTTTATTCAAATATGTGATCCTATAAAACAGGTCTCGAAAGAGTTTGTTTAATTTGTAAGTTTATTATTTAATACACATTTGGTGTTATCTGATTTTAACTGCTGCAAATTCAAACCCTCTCGGTCCAGACGAAGCAGACTGGAGATGAAATTCTCACCTTGAGATTTGCACTGAGCCTGCTGGCAGTAGAGAGAGGTCAATGTTACACACAATATACCGAGTCACAACTGGAGAACAAAATAACCGCACCGACTGCCCCACTCCCCTCATATCCACAATCCTGTCCCCGCAATTTCCCGCTAAATTGCGGTGTGAGACAGATACTTAATCAAAGTAGATTAATCGTTTAATATTCGAAAAACCATACAATTTAATCTTGCATTATCGAGACTAATAACCCTGAGACCCAGATTAATGCCCCAAGAATCTGGGTTCAAATCCCACCGCGGCAGGTGGAGCAATTTATATTGAATAAACATCTGGAATTAGAAGTCACTACTGTCCATTCTGTCCCTTTAAGAAAGGAAGTCTGCCTTCCTTACCTGACTCCAGATCCACAGCAACATGCTTGATTCCTAACTGTCTGCCCTCTGAACCTCTGAAATGGCCGAGCATAGTGAGCAAAGTTGAAGGGTAATTAGGGATGGGCAACAATGCTGACCCAGCCAGCGACACCCACATCTCATGAATGAATCGGGTAGAAATGATGAAACTGTTGATCACGGTTTTATCAGCTTTTTCGGTCAGTCACTGATTCTGACATTTTCCATTAAATTAAACGGTTTATTTATACATTTAACTGTGCACCGTTTTGAGATAATTAATCTTTCCCCAGACTCTTATAAAAGTTCCAAACATTTAATGCAATATTAATATCCGGGCTTGTTTCTTAATCTCATTCTACATGTCCGGAACTTATCCTCATATCGCTCGGAAAAAAACATGGGAATGTTTTTGTCAATCTTCAGGAAAAGGGAATGGAGTGGAGTCGAACTGGAATGATATTACCATTGATATCAATGATATCAGGAGACTGGATGGGCCGGATGGTCTATTGCTGCTGGACTTTCTTTTTTTAATAGATTTAGAGTACCCAATTATTATTATTTCCAATTTAGGGGCAATTTAGCGTGGCCAATCGACCTAACCTGCACATCTTTTGGGGTGTGGTGGTGAAACCCACGCAGACATGGGGGGGAATGTGCAAACTCCACACGGACAGTGACCCAGGGCCGGGATTCGAACCCGGGTCCTCAGCGCCACAGTTCCAGTGCTAACCACTGTGCCCTTCGGCTTTCTTCTTTTAACTTTGCTCCTTTCTCATTTTTCAGATTCTGGTCATTATTGGCAACAAATCTAAAATTCACTTGCAGATATGTCTTGACAGATTGTGATCAAAGCTATTTCCCTGGTCTGTCAAGTGTTTGATATTTTTTGAGTTTGGTTATTCTTTAACTATGATCACGTTTATTGATGCACTAGCTGCGGGGGTAGTGACACATTATTCCAAATTACTGATAATCCTATTACCGCACAGAGCGTGGATTGGTTGGAGTCACTTCTGTCCGGTATTTTAGCGCTGGTTTTAAACTGGAATTAATATGTTGTTGAGATGAAACATCCACCAGAACTCATTAAACTGCACACGTTGGTCAAATCGGATTTGAAATGTTTAATCGAACAGTAAGAATGACAAAATATTGTGATGCCTCAATCACCCCGCGTTGCACTTCAATTGTTTGTGTTTCTCTTCCTCGTTCAGAAGTTAAATTTCTGGCTACAATATCTCTGATTTATTCCATTTTATTTCAACTCATTTTAGTTTTGCCGATATTTATTATTTCGCTCTTTGTTGCAGTAAAATGCAAAAACAATTCGGCTGGTGTCTAACTTTTTTAAGTAACGTTAAGTTTTGGCACCAAACCCAAACTCCAAGCAGCAGAAAATTTTAAAACACCAGGTTAAAGTCCAACAGGTTTGATTCAAACACGAGCTTTCGGAGCGCGGCTCCAAAAATTTAACCATGATGTGGAGATGCCGGCGTTGGACTGGGGTGAGCACAGTAAGAAGTCTTACAACACCAGGTTAAAGTCCAACAGGTTTGTTTCAAACACGAGCTTTCGGAGCACGGCTCCTTCTCATTTCACCTGAAGAAGGAGCCGTGCTCCGAAAGCTCGTGTTTGAAACAAACCTGTTGGACTTTAACCTGGTGTTGTAAGACTTCTTACCAAAAATTTAAGGCATTGGGCATCGGGAACCCCAGCAGCTCAATGAGAGCAGCCGCTGTGAGTGAGTGAAACTGTGACGGGCAGGGTCCCAGGAGCAGCATTAGAATCAGCTGAAATTTAATGTGGTTAACAACAGACCACCAGAGATTGACAACAGCAAATTTAATATCCACGCATAGAGTGGTGATTTGGACAAGGTTTCACTAAGTAATGGATTGAAAATGAGTCCAAAGGAACAATGAGAACCGGTTCGGAAATATGAGGAAGGGTTTGGGACAAGATGGAAATACGAAATTTCCCAGAGAAATGGGAAAACAGAATAATGACCGAACAATGATTAGAGTTAAAAAGAGAAAATGTCGGGCAGCACGGTGGTACAGTGGGTTAGCACTGCTGCCTCACGGCGCTGAGGTCACAGGTTCGATCCCGGCGTGGAGTTTGTACATTCTCCCCGTGTTTGCGTGGGTTTGGCTCCCCACAACCCAAAGATGTGCAGGGTGGGTGGATTGGCCACGCTGCATTGTCCCTTAATTGGAAAATATAATTGGGGCTCTAAATTTATATTGAAAAAAAGGGAAGATGCAGAGGATTGGGTGAACATTGGAAGATCACCCACATTCCAAATCTGTTGAAAGATTTTGTCATTAATTTTGTGTGAGCGGCATTGGTCAATCCGGGAGGAATTGGCCAACCTCAGTTATACACACAGGGTGGGTGGATGGTTTTGTCTTGAAACATTCAATTAATTGTAAAAACACCGCCACAATATTGGAAATGTAACAATGATTCACCTGGACGGTGAGGGGGTGAAAAATATAAGCAGGAGCCAAGTGAGAAAATACTGGATCCATTCAAGAATCCTAACAAGTGTTGAGATTGTTAAGGTTTGGGAGAAAATACTGAAAGTTTATTCTCTCTGGTCTATCAATGGGTTGCAAGAAAATGTGAACATTTGAAGCACTGGCTATTGTCAGGGAGAATTGATTAAAACTGTTGAGGTTCAAGACTGGGAACAAGCCGCATTATATTTACATTACGTCATTTGTAGGGAAAATACTGGAGAGAATTCTTCGAGACAGGATCTACTCCCATTTGGAAGCAAGTGGACGTATTGCGAGAGGCAGCATGGTTTTGTGAAGGGGAGGTCGTGTCTCACTAATTTACCAGAGTTTTTCGAGGAGGTCATAAAGATGATTGATGCAGGTCGGGCAGTGGATGGTGTCAAAATGGACTTCATTAGGGCCTTTGACAAGGTCCCTCATGGCAGAATGCTACAAAAGGTGAAGTCACACGGGATCAGAGGTGAGCTAGCAAGATGGATACAGAACTGGCTAGGTCAGAGAATGCAGAGTGTAGCAATGGAAGGGGGGGTTTCTGATTGGAGGTCTGTGACTAGTGGTGTTCCACAGGGATCAGTGCTGGCACCTTTGCTGTTCGACGTATATATAAGTGATTTGGAGGCAATGGTAACTGGTCTGATTAGTAAGTTTGCGGACCGACACAAAGGTTGGTGGAGTTGTGGATAGCGATGAGGACTGTCAGAGGATACAGCAGGATTCAGATTGTTTGGAGACGTGGGCGGCGAGATGTCAGATGGAGTTTAATCTGGACAAATGTGAGGTAATGCATTTTGGAAGGTCTAATGCAGGTAGTGAATTTACAGTGAATGGTAGAACCCTCAAAAGTATTGACAGTCAGAGAGATCTAGGTGTACAGGTCCAGAGGTCGTTGAAAGTGGCAACACAGGTGGAGAAGGTAGTCAAGAAGGCCCATTGGCCGGGGCATTGAGTATAAAAATTGGCAAGTCATGTTGCAGCTGTATAGACCTTAGTTAGGCCACAGTTGGAGTATAGTGTTCAATTCTGGTCACCACACTACCAGAAGGATGTGGAGGCTTTAGGGAGGGTGCAGAAGAGATTTACCAGGATGTTACCTGGCATGGAGGGCATTAGCTATGAGGAGAGGTTGAATAAACTCAGTTTGTTCTCACTGGAATGACGGATGTTGAGGGGCGACTGATAGAGGTCGACAAAATTATGAGGGGCACAGACAGAGTGGATAATCAGAGGTTTTTTCCCAGGGTCGAGGGGGTCAATTACTCGAGGGCATAGGTTTAAGGTGCGAGGGGCAACGTTTAGAGGAGATGTACGAAGCAAGTCTTTTACGCAGAGGGTAGTGGGTACTTGGAACTCGCTGCCGGAGGAGGTGGTGGAAGAGGGGAAATTAATGACGTTTGAGGGGCGTCTTGACAAATACATGAATAGGATGGGAATAGAGGGATATGGACCCTGGAAGTGTAGAAGATTTTAGTTGAGACGGGCAGCATGATCCACGCAGGCTTGGAGGGCCGAAGGGCCTGTTCCTGTGCTGTACTTTTCTTTGTTCTTTATTCATTGTACAGAGGAACCGATGGCCGGCAATGGGATATTGTGCAGCAATTCTAAGGAGACAAAGCTGAGGACAGGAATCAATGACCCATTGTTAATATTATATCACTAGAGTATAGAACGAAACAGTATTAGCTGGAAGGAACATTATCACCTGGGAGAGTGATGACAATTAAACACACTATTATGTATATTGTATAATGTAGCGGATACAATGAGACCAAGAGGTTTATGTAACACAGCAGCATCAGGTGCATTGGGGACTGTTCAACAATCTAAATGTATTTGGACAAAAGCAACAGCGTTTATCTCTTCGATGAGGGAACGTTAAAAGGGATAAAAGGATTGGGAAGTCGGTGAGGACAGGTTCCAAGAGAATCCACACACCAGGAACATATTGAGCTCCAAACAGCGCTGAGGGAGCAGCAGCGAATCCATCTGAGTGGCGACGCGTCTTCTTCTGTTTATGGAAGTTTGAAACAAAATGAGTCCCGGAAATGTTAATTACACCTTTATAGAAGTGTTGGGAGTTCCGCTTCTTAGACTTTGCAGTAAATTAAAACACGTCAGAATTTAGCAGATAATCGGATAATCTTTCAATTAGTTTAAACCCGGCTTCAATTCCTTCCTGAAACCGGGATTGGAAAGCAAGAATTGACCAATCAGCGTCACTCAACATAAACACTGCAGCGGGATTAAACGTGGATTCTTTAACACTTCATCAGGCACAACACGCGGGGGATAAATATTCGGAGCACCACCATCCGAAATTGAGCAGATAGGGGAAAGGGAGGAATCAGATTGCTCATTCAAAGAGGTAGCACAGGGACATTGGGCCGAATGGCTTCGTTCTGCTGATATTACCCTTCGACTTTGTAACGCTGTTGTGAAGTAAACTCTCCTGTGATTTAGAATAAAACAGAACTGGAATGGGGAAGGAAGCGGGTGTGAAGTTGGACTGGACTCTGCCGGCAAAGCGCATATTTGATTTGGCTGCCATTGGGAAAGGAGCCCGGGTCAAAATCTATATTGTAAATTATCCGGTGTGAAAACTGACCACAGAGGAGAAGGCAGGTGTTATTGCTGATTCCAGACTCCGAGACTGTCAGAGGAAAACAGATTCCAATACACCATGTGGAATAAAATATCTGCTGCTGGATTAAACACTCGTGTTAATGCTGGTGTGGACGAGTCCCTATTGTAAGACATTAAGTTTCGTGTGGACAGTTCAATACTAAATAATCTGCTGCTGGGAATCCCTTTCAAACCCGCCCAGAAAATTGGATGAAGGGATTTTGTTGTGACGGTCACAGCAAGATTCGCCATGGCGGGACAGGAAGAAATAAGTCTATTGAATCGATTGGAGACACTGGGGACTTTTAATACAAGGCTCCTGATGGACCAATGACGGGTCATGTCCTGGAACCGGGATGTGGGGTTTTCACGCGCGTTTAAGAAGTTAATAAGATTTTGTTTCTGAAACGCAGAGTATTGGTTGGAGACTCGGTGTTGGTGGTCGTACTTAATTGTGATTTGTTACAGTAAACCTCTTAAAACATTAAAGCTTCTCATGCGATTCCTTTGCGTTGGCCACTTGGAAATGTTTATTATTGTTTTTATAATTTATCGGTTTCTACCAGATGGTAACAATTTGCGGCTCGATTCAAAGAAGTAGAAAATAACCAAATCCTTCTCAGGGCACCTTCACCGACGTAGTACATAGGGTCTGAAGACCATCCTTTCCCCGGTACACTTTACCCAGTTGGCAGTGTGTGTTTGTGAAATCAATTTTGATACATTCTGGCACCTTTCCGATATTGTCGTTTTTTCTGATGTGGAGATGCCGGCGTTGGACTGGGGTGAGCACAGTAAGAAGTCTTACAACACCAGGTTAAAGTCCAACAGGTTTGTTTCAAACACGAGCTTTCGGAGCACGGCTCCTTCTTCAGGTGAATGGAAAGGCTTGTTCCAGAAATGTTTATATAGACACAGTCAGAGATGCCCCGGAATGCGAGCACCTGCAGGCAATCAAATCATCAAAGATGCAGAGAGAGAGGTAACTCCAGGTTAAAGAGGTGTGAATTGTCCCAAGCCAGTTCAGTCGGTAGGCCTCTGCAAGTCCAGGCTTGTTGGTGGGGGCCGAATGTAATGCGACATGAATCCCAGATCCCGGTTGAGTCCGCATTCATGCGTGCGGAGCTTAGCTATAAGTTTTTGCTCAGCAATTTTGCGTTGTCGCGTCTCCTGAAGGCCTCCTTGTAGAATGCTGACCCGGAGATCAGAGGCTGAATGTCCTTGACTGCTGAAGTGTTCCCCAACTGGAAGGGAACAGTCCTGCCTGTTGATAGTCGCACGATGCCCGTTTATTCGTTGTCGCAGTGTCTGCATGGTCTCGCCAATGTACCACGCTTCGGGACATCCTTTCCTGCAGCGTATGAGGTAGACTACATTGGTCGAGTCGCACGAGTATGCGCCGCGTACCTGGTGGGTGGTGTTTCCACGTGTAATGGTGGTGTCCATGTCGATGATCTGGCATGTCTTGCAGAGATTACCCTGGCAGGGTTTTGTGGTGTTGTGGTTGCTGTTCTGAAGGCTGGGTAATTTGCTGCAAACAATGGTTTGTTTGAGGTTGCGCGGTTGTTTGAAGGCCAGTAGTGGGGGTGTGGGGATGACCTTGGCAAGATGTCCATCCTCGCTGATGATGTGTTGGAGGCTGCGAATGAGGCTCCGGGAATTCTTCCACAATTGGACCCCTCCGGAAGGCCGCTGCCCTAGACTCGACATGTATGCTCAAGCCGTCAGAAGTCGTGTCAATGCCAGATTCATCACTCGCAATCACAAGGCAGCCTCAAACGTCACCCAAGCACAACGCAACGCCATCCGCACTCTCAAGACCAACCGCAACATCGTCATCAAACCAGCAGACAAAGGAGGGGCCACCGTCATACTGAACAGAACAGACTACTGCAAAGAAGTATACCGACAACTCGACAACCAGGAACACTACAGGCAGTTACCCGCAGATCCAACCAAGGAACACATCCGCCAACTCAGCAGACTGATCAAGACCTTAGATCCAGACCTTCAGAACACCCTACGTGCTCTCATCCCACGTAATCCCGGCATTGGAGATCTCTACTGCCTCCCGAAAATACACAAGGCCAACACACCAGGCCGTCCTATCGTTTCAGGCAATGGGACCCTGTGTGAGAACCTCTCTGGCCACATCGAGGGCATCTTGAAACCCATCGTACAAGGTACACCCAGCTTCTGTCGCGACACGACGGACTTCCTACAGAAACTCAGCACCCATGGACCAGTTGAACCAGGAACATTCCTCGTCACAATGGATGTCTCGGCACTCTACACCAGCATCCCCCATGACGACGGCATTGCTGCAACAGCCTCAGTCCTCAACACCGACAACTGCCAATCTCCAGACGCAATTCTGCAACTCATCCGTTTCATTCTAGACCACAACGTCTTCACCTTCGACAACAAATTCTTCATCCAGACGCACGGAACAGCCATGGGGACCAAATTTGCACCTCAATATGCCAACATCTTCATGCACAAGTTTGAACAGGACTTCCTCACCACACAGGACTTTCAACCGATGCTATACACCAGATACATCGATGACATTTTTTTCCTTTGGACCCACGGCGAGACATCACTGAAACGACTACACGATGACATCAATAAGTTCCATCCCACCATCAAACTCACCATGGACTATTCTCCAAATTCAGTTCCATTCTTGGACACACTCGTCTCCATCAAGGACGGTCACCTCAGCACCTCGCTTTACCGCAAGCCCACAGATAATCTCACGATGCTCTACTTCTCCAGCTTTCACCCGAAACACATTAAAGAAGCCATCCCCTATGGACAAGCCCTCCGTATACACAGGATCTGCTCAGACAAGGAGGAGCGCAACAGACACCTACAGATGCTGAAAGATGCCCTCGTACGAACGGGATATGGCGCTCGACTCATTGATCGACAGTTCCACCGCGCCACAGCAAAAAACCGCACCGACCTCCTCAGAAGACAAACACGGGACACCACTGACAGAGTACCCTTCGTCGTCCAGTACTTTCCTGGGGCGGAGAAACTACGACATCTTCTTCGCAGCCTCCAACACATCATCAGCGAGGATGGACATCTTGCCAAGGTCATCCCCACACCCCCACTACTGGCCTTCAAACAACCGCGCAACCTCAAACAAACCATTGTTTGCAGCAAATTACCCAGCCTTCAGAACAGCAACCACAGCACCACAAAACCCTGCCAGGGTAATCTCTGCAAGACATGCCAGATCATCGACATGGACACCACCATTACACGTGGAAACACCACCCACCAGGTACGCGGCGCATACTCGTGCGACTCGACCAATGTAGTCTACCTCATACGCTGCAGGAAAGGATGTCCCGAAGCGTGGTACATTGGCGAGACCATGCAGACACTGCGACAACGAATAAACGGGCATCGTGCGACTATCAACAGGCAGGACTGTTCCCTTCCAGTTGGGGAACACTTCAGCAGTCAAGGACATTCAGCCTCTGATCTCCGGGTCAGCATTCTACAAGGAGGCCTTCAGAAGACGCGACAACGCAAAATTGCTGAGCAAAAACTTATAGCTAAGCTCCGCACGCATGAATGCGGACTCAACCGGGATCTGGGATTCATGTCGCATTACATTCGGCCCCCACCAACAAGCCTGGACTTGCAGAGGCCTACCGACTGAACTGGCTTGGGACAATTCACACCTCTTTAACCTGGAGTTACCTCTCTCTCTGCATCTTTGATGATTTGATTGCCTGCAGGTGCTCGCATTCCGGGGCATCTCTGACTGTGTCTATATAAACATTTCTGGAACAAGCCTTTCCATTCACCTGAAGAAGGAGCCGTGCTCCGAAAGCTCGTGTTTGAAACAAACCTGTTGGACTTTAACCTGGTGTTGTAAGACTTCTTACTGTCGTTTTTTCTGACAGTTTAATTCATTTTTATTCTCTGTGAACTCTAATTTTCAATGTATCTTTTCAGGCAGAGCTGGGAACAGTCAGAATCCAGCATCAGGTAATCGCCCTTCATTTTCACATTGACTGCTATCTCTCTGCTCCAGCCATTAAATATGGCTTTGTTCTTTGAGAGGTTAATTCTGTCTTGAATCATAGAAAACCTCCAGAGAAGGAGGCCATTCGGCCCATCCAGTCTGCACAGGCCCTCTGAAAGAGCACCCTATCTAGGCCCAATCTCCCACCCTTCCTCCGTAACGCCACTTAATTGAAAACTAAGGGGCAATTTAGCAAGGCCAATCCACCTGATCTGCACATCTTTGGATTGTTGGGAGGAAACGGGAGGACCCGGAGGAAACTCGCACAGAGACGCAGAGACGGGAAGAATATGCAAACTACACAGGCAAACTACACATCCGAGGTCAGAATTGAACACAGGTTCCTGAAGCTGTGAGGCAGCAGTGCTAACCACTGTGCCACCGCGCTCCCCAGATCATTTTCCAGCATTTTCTCTTTTGTCATTGTTCCCGAGCTCATTTTCCGACCTCTGCAAATTCAAATATATTCTGAGCTGAATTGCCAGGATCCAGTTGGAGCAGCTGTGTCAGTGGAGACTCCGCTCTGATCCCGGTCCCTGCTCATTTACACCATTTATTAATTCCTCACTTTGACCATGTTTCATGTTTCCTCTGGATTGTATTGGGAGACTGGACACAGTCCAATGTTGGCACTGAGTCCTGCCCTGCATTGTGAACTGGGACAGGTGCTGACAGACTGCCAGTTTCATCCAGCGGAACTCCTGATGGTGTTTCTGATATTTTACAGAGACGGAGATGCTGAGACTGGTGAATGGGGGCAGTCGGTGCGCTGGGAGAGTGGAGATTCTTTACGATGGACAGTGGCAGACTGTGTATCATTATAACTGGGACCTGCGGGACGCCGATGTTGTTTGTCGGGAGCGGGGCTGCGGGACCGCGATCGCTGCACCGGGCAGTGCTCATTTTGGAGAAGGCAGCGGAGACGAGTTGAGAGGAGAATTTGGCTGTACCGGGAAGGAGAGCGCTCTGCGGGAATGTCGTTCGTTCTCATATTATTCTCTCTCACACGCCTATGATTCCGGCGTTATCTGTTCCGGTAAAAATCTTTCCTTTTCTTCTCATCCTCTTCACATTTCCAATCCGGACAGAACAAATTTCCTTTGTGATTTCTCCTGAAGCCGCAGTTATAGAGCTGAAGCGCGGGAAATGTCCCCGTCACCATTCCAAACATCCATTCACAAAGCCAGCGGCCGCTACCGGGCATGCGCCATCCTGCCGGCTGTGCGCCTGCGCACAGCGCCTGCCCTCAGCATTGCCATTTGGACAGATTGTGAATGTGAGACTGGGGGGGGGGGGGAGCTTTCTGAGCCCCAGGCGGGCCCGGGAATGGCCCCGCCGTTACTGTGGGCAGCACGTGGGATGCTGCAGAGGAAGATCCAACCGGGGCACCGCCCTTACTGTGGGCAGCACGGGGGATGGTGCAGAGTAAGATCCAAACGGGGCCCCGCCCTTACTATGTGCAGCACGGGAGGTGGGGGAGGGGTGGGGGGGGGGGGCAGAGTAAAATCCAACCACTGCCTGAATCTCCCATTCTTTTTTTAAGTTGGTTTGTATTAAATCGGAATCAGAAGGCCAGAATCCCGGGAAGGAGACCATTAACTAATAATAATCTTTATTGTCACAAGTAGGTTTTACATTAACACTGCAATGAAATTACTGTGAAAATCCCCTAGTCGCCACCTTCCGGCGCCTGTTCCGGTACACAGAGGGAGAGTTCAGAATGTCCAATCCACCTAACAAGCACGGACTTCGGGACTTGTGGGAGGAAACCCAGGCAGACACAGGGAGACTCGGCACAGACAGTGACCCAAACCCGGAATCGAACCTGAGACCCTGGAGCTGTGAAACAACTGTGCTAACCGTTATGTCACCGTGTCATATCAGTAATTACTGTTTCAGTAAATGCACATTACCCAGGGAACTGCTTCAGAAAGAACGGAAAATTAATTCCTCTGCAAACCTGGTCCATAGTTCTTCCCAGTTGCCATGACAACGGATTAAATGGCGTTTTACTCAGATTGTTTAAAGTGGGACATTGCTGCAGCAACATTGCTGTTTGATGAAAAATTGTCCTCATGGGCCTTGTGAATGGAGGTTAATTTCCCGGTTCTCTCATTTACAACAAACCTCTTCCAGTGAATACACAGATATCTCGGACCCGGAAAAGTGGGATATCTGATTACAGGAACTGATAGAACAACTTCAATAAATCGCCTTAAAATCCTCACTGTTTATTTAAATATAATTCCCAGGAAGTACCAAAACCAAACTGGTAAATGGAAGTAGTCCCTGTGGGGGGAGACTGGAGATTTGCTGGAATGGATCCTGCCGCACAGTTTGCAATTATCGCTTGTTCTGGTCGTCAGTGAATGCGGAAGTGGTTTGTAAGATGTTGGACTGTGGCTTTGCGATGGAAACGCCGCTTCACTCTCACTTTGGACAAGGATCGGGACCTGTTATTGGTCCAAAGGACTGCGGACACCAGCGGGACGTTGCAGTAATCTGTTCAGGTAAGAATCCAAGAATTCTGGAAACAAACCGGTTACCGACAAATATTATCCAACCGGCTCAAAATAGCGGCAGATTAGAATCATTCCCACCTTGAAAGAGAGGAGGCGCTCTAACAGTGTTTCCATCACTTTCATGTTGAAAATACAGAATTTCCCGGTCAGTGATCCATTCGGTACTGACATTGGCTGAGGTGCCCATTCGGAAATTCCTTTCAGTTCTGTTACATTACATACAGGATGGTCAAACAGGACTGACAGACGCAATGTTCACTTTCCTCTCAAAGTGAAATTGTTTGATTAGAGCAGAGTCAGTTTCACACACTGACTGGGCTGGCCATTGGCTGCATCTGCCCTGAGAGATCTCTTGTTTGGGCAGCAATTGCTCCCGGTGCCGAGAGATCTCAATAAATCCCTGAATATCAGGGCT
This sequence comes from Scyliorhinus canicula, assembly GCF_902713615.1. Classification (NCBI taxonomy): domain Eukaryota; kingdom Metazoa; phylum Chordata; class Chondrichthyes; order Carcharhiniformes; family Scyliorhinidae; genus Scyliorhinus; species Scyliorhinus canicula. The sequence goes on from NC_052163.1 coordinate 79,698,196, forward strand.
CCGTTTGTATCTGAAATTTAAACAGAATGCTGGACAAACTCGGTAGGTCTGGCAGCCTCTGTGTCGAGAGAAACAGAGTGAACGTTTCTAGTCCATATGACGGTTCGACAGAACTTCTGTTCAATGAAGTCTAATAGTATCTCCAATTCATTAAGCCATCATTGCACATTGTGTACACTGCTGTTTGTGTCTTGTGTTGCGTGGACTTTTAAAACCCTTGTTACCAGGTTTCACAGCGCATGCGTTCTAGAGGATGTTTACTGCACCTTTTCAGTGTGTTTCCACTCACCTCCTGTCGACTGAAGGTCCAGCACACAACCTGGGAGTGGGGTTTTCATTGTGGCTCTTGCTCATCGACTCCTTTATACCTTCTGGTAACTTGAAGGACATTTCCTATTGTGTTTTGTCCATTTCATCTTCTGCTGAATCCATTTATATTGCACCAGGTGCCGAGTGGCTGAACACTTCACCCCCTCTTTCGAGGGTTTTCAATGTGCCTCTTTGCTGATTTAATTTACTTTTTAAAAGAAAAATCTTTTTCTCCTCCTCTTCAGAATTTTCATCAAACAAACATCAAGAGAAAAACAAAGAAACAATCACAAACAATGCTCCGTCTGTATACAGTCTGATACATCGACTGGTACATTCCAAAACTAGGTTAAAAAGCCAGAAAAGTAAACCCACCCCCCCCCCCCCCCGCGTGTTCAATGGCAACTAGTCTCTGAAAGTGCAGATAAAAAATCCCCATGAATTGTAGAACCCGTTCTTCACCCCCAAATGTCACCTTCTCCAGGCCAGTAGGTGCCTCTGCAACGCCGTGGCACAGGGTGGAGAAGCTGACCTCCACTCCAGCAGGACCCGCATTCAAGCAATCATCAAGGTGAAGGCTAAAACATCTGCCCCCCACCCCACCCGCCTGCAGCTCGGGCCGGTCCGACACCCCAAAAATGGCTTCTAGGGGACCCAGTTCCAAGTCCACATGTAACACCCCCGAGATGATGTTAAAACCCTCCCTCCAGTGCCTTTCCAGCTTTGGGCAGGAAGAAAACATATGGACGTGGTTTGCCACCCCCCCCCCCCCCCCCTCCACCCAAACCGCTCGCAGACATCCTCCACCCCGTCAAAGGAGCCGGCACATCCTCGCTTTTGAGATGCATCCGATACACGACCTTCAATTGTATCAGCCCAACCTGGCGCATGAGGTTCAGGCATTCACCCTTCGCACCTCACACCTTCTTCCATTACCTCTCCCAAATATTCTTCTCACTTAGCCTTAATCCCTTCCATGAACACCCTGTCCTCCTCTAGGATCTTACACATATATCGCCAACACAACCCTCTTCTAAAATCCCCCTGCGACAGTAACTCCTCCAAAGACGAGGGTGCCGGCACTATCGGAAAACACGGAAACTCCTTCCTTACAATGACTTGAACTTGAAAGTATCTAATCCCTTCCTCTTGCACCAGTCTGTACCACTCACCCAACTCCTCCAACCTCACAAAACGTCCCCCCAGGAATGTTTTATTACCTTGATCTCGTCTCCACCCATCTCCGAAACCTCCCATCCAACCTTCCCGCCTCGAACCTAAGAATCCCTCTAATCGGCATCTCCTCTGACCCAGCCCGGAACATAAAGTGCTGCCCCAATTGCCTCCAGATCTTCAGCGTTGCCACCACCACCGGACTCCCAGAGCACATGCTGAGAAGTCGCATCATTGTCAGACCCCTGCACAAACCATCCTCCATCCTAATTCACCGGGACTCTACCCCTACCCCCAACAAAGGACCCAATCCCGCAGCTTCTCCGCGTTTGCCGCCCAATAATAATATAATTAATTTGGGTAGCCCAGCCACCCCGCCTGTCTCCCTATGCAGAAGCACCTTCCTAGTCCTGGATACCTCCCCCACAAATGAATGTGGTGACCACCTTGTCAATTTGCTGAAATAATGACTTGGGTAAAAAGACTGGCAGGTACTGAAACAAAAACAAAAATCGCGATAGTACATTTGTTTTAATCACCTGCACCCGACCCGCCAACGATGGAGGGGATTGTCCCACTTTGCCAAGTCGGCCTTCGCCCTCCCCACAAAGCTCATGAAATTGTACCTACAGAACCCCTCCCACCCCTCAGTCCCACGCCTGCATCCCCAAATACCTGACTTGAGTTGTCGCGCAGTGAAATAGCAGCCCCCAAAATCCGCCCACACCTCTGGCTGGGACACCATAAACTCCTCACTCTTCTCGAAATTTGATTTATATCCTGAGTATGACCGAAGTCTTTGGAGCAGGCCCATCATATTCCCCACCGATGTACTTTGCTCTGAGATATACAGCAATAAATCATCCACATACAAGGTCCTATGTTCCACCCTGCCCTCCCCCTCCCCCCTCACTATCCCCTTACACAATCACAAACTCCTTAACTCGATGGCCAGTGGCTCCTTCACAAATGCAAATAGCAGGCGGGACAAAGGACATCCCTGCCTGGTACTGTACCCTGGTACAGAGCAAAGTACCCCAAACTTATGTTATTTGAATGGACACTCGCCATTGGTTCCCGATAAAGTAGCTGTACCCACGGCGTGTACTTCGGCCCAATCCCAAATCTTTCTGGGACGGCCATCAAGTACCCCTACTTTATCCACTTGAATGACTTCTCTGCATTTAACGCCACCACCACTTACGTCTCCTTTTCTTCGGTCGGTATCATGATCACATTGAGTAACCTAACATTTGAGAAAAGCTGCCTTCCTTTCACAAACCCTGTCTGATCTTCTCCGATCACCTTCATGATGCACTGCTCCAAACTTGCCACCAGCACCTTCACCAGTATCTTGGCATCCACATTCAATAAAGATATGGACCCACACTCCATCTGGTCCTTGTTTTTCTTCAACAGCAGGAAGATTGAAGCCTATCCCAGGGTTTGTGGTAGTACCCCCCCCCCCCCTCCCTATCGCCTCCTCAAACATTCCCACCATCAGCAGCACCAACCTGTCTTTCAACTTCTTGTAATTATCCGTTGGGAACCCATCCGGCCCTGCCGCCTACCACCATTGCACCCTCCCAATTGCCTCCTTTACCTCCTGTTCCCCCACTGGCTCCTCCAACCCAGCCCTAGCCTCCTCCCCCAACCTCAACTAATGCAACCCATCCAGTCTAACCCATCCAGGAATTCCCTCATCCCTCGCTCCTCTGCGACCCATACAACTTCTCATAAAACTCTTCATAGACTTTCTTAATCTGCTCCGGCGCCTCCACCAATTTTCCCGTCCTTTCCTGCCCCTTGCCGCCGCCTCCTTCCAGAGCTGGCCTGTCAACATATGCCCCCCTGCTGCCCATATTCAGAAACTGCTCCCTTCACCCGCCTCAGTTGGCACACCGCCATCCCCATAGACAACGGGTCAAATTTAGCATGAAGCTCCTTCCTCTTGTCCAGAACAGTCATATCTGCATCTCCTGCATACCTCCAACATCGCCTTTGCCACCCCCCCCCCCCAAACTGGGCAAGTTAGCGTGGCTGCGACTTGTCCATCTTCAGTCCTTGCACCATATCCCAATCCCTCCCCCCTACTATTAGCTCATGTGTGTAAAGGTCTGTGATTGCCCCCAGCACCCTCTTCGCAAACTCCACATCATCCAAGTTCGGGCCATATACAGTTGCCAGTGCCACCAACCTCCCTCCAATGCCCCTGTTACAATCACATATCTTCCGCCCGATTCGCTACCACCATCTCCATCTGGAACCTCACCACCCACCAACACCGCTCCCCTCCAAGCTCTTCTATTGAATCTAGAATGGAATACCAAGCTCACCCAGATCTTCCTGAGCTTCACCTGGTCATTCACCCTCGGGTGGGTCTCCTGCAGCACCGCAACATCGGCCTTTATGCTTTATCGATGTGCAAACACCCTTGACCTCTTCACCTGCTCCCCCAAACCACTAACATTCCACATTACTATTCCCACTGGGGCTCTCTCATGCTTCCCCCTGTCCCTCCAATCTACCATCATCATAACTCTGGGCCCTTCCTATTGGACCTCCCCACTCCGTCCCTTTGTTGCCGTCAAACCCTACACCCCTGTCATAATCTCCCCATCCACTTCCTCTTGAAATCACGTCTCCCAGTATCGATCGCATCCCCCTACCTTTCACACTTCTCAGGCGCATCAAAACTTGTTCGACCAGGCTCCAATGTCCGTGGCCCCTCCCCTCACCACACTCCCATTCACTAGCCATCCTACACTTGCTAGTGAAGAGGCCCCTGCCCAGGCCCCCCTCCTTCCAATCGTCGCCCATGCCCTGTCCCCGTAAAATAACCATCAGATAAACAGTTAAACAAACCCAGGACAAACACCGCACCCCAGAAAACCGCTATGGTGAAAATCCCCAACTCCCACCCTTCCCAGAAAAGCAACTTAACACCCTTAAATCACAAATAAGAAATTAGAAAAAACTATCTACATTCTTTCACCACCACCCCTCACGCCCCACCCCATCCTCAGTCCAAAACCAAACCCAGTCCCATTTCTCATTTTAGCCCCAGTCCTTCAGCCTTCACAAACGCCTCCGTTAACTCGAAATAGGAATCTTTTGAGTTGTAGGTCACCCTCAACTTTGCTGGAAACACCACGCCGAACTTCACACCACCGCTGTACAGTGCCACCTTCAACTAACCGATGACCGGCCACCTTTTCGCCAGCTCCACAGTTATGTCCTGGTATATACTTATACCTGCTCCTGCACATCATGCCTCTGTTTCACACAACTCAGGACCTTCTCCTTAACATGGTACCTGGTAAAGCAAATTCTTACGCCCTTGGCAGTTCAGTCATCTTTGGTTTAGGCCTCAACAACTGATGAGCCCTGTCCAATTCATACCGGAAGGGCTCTTCCCCCTCCCCCAGCAACTCCACCAACATCTTAGCAAAGTACTCAGTCGGCCTTAGGCCCTCCACCCCTTTGGGCAGACCCACAATTCTTATGATCTGCCACACAGACCAATTCTCCAGGTCCTCCAGCTTCGCTCTCAGTCCTTTGTTGGCCTCCAGCACCCTCCGCAGCTCCTCGCCCATAAGGTGAACTGGTCGCTATGCTGTGACAAAGCCTCCTCCATCCCCTTCAACTTCTCTCCATGCTCCCGCATCTCAGCTGATGTCGTCAACACCGCCGGCTTCAGCGGGGCAATCACCTCCTCCACCAATACCTTAATTGCTGCCGTCATTTCTTTCCTCATCACCTCCATGTGTTTGGCAAACTGCTTCTCAAACACGCCGGCCATCACCGTGGTCATCTTCTCCACTGTGAAGGGTACAGTCCATTCAGCGACCCAGCCTCCACCATCTTTCCTCCTGCCGAGCTGACCTGCTCGCTTGACTGAACCTTCGCTTGCCCCCTTCTTCCAGACGGCTTTTTTCTGGTTTTCGACATCCCCCTGCTTCCATATGTGTTCCTGCACCTGTTCATCCAAAAACTGGCATTAAAATCCTAAAAACTGAGCCTCAATGTGTAGTTCCACTGACACGCTGCCAACGGAAGTCTCACTTGATTTGATTCACATCACGTGTTGAGTGAGCAGTCGCTTCTCGAATTGATGATTGTGGTCTCACCTCAGGCATTATTTAAAACTATAATGTTATAAATTAAAGGAAAAAAACATTAATATTTGCATTGTTGACAAACTATTCTTATTACCACAACCAGAAATCATTAGTTGGTCCGCTTAGATGGATATTTATATAATTGGGGAATTACGCAATTCTATTTATGTTTCACCCTTTAGAGGCAACACAGGTGGGGATCTGCCCGTCTTCTCCATCTCAATAACCATTGTTGCTTTTGTCACGGTGACACAGTGATTAGTGCTGCTGCCTCACAGAGCCAGGGACCCGAGTTCAGTACCCACCTCGGGTGTCTGTCTGTGTGGAGTTTGTACATTCTCCCTGTGTCTGCCTCCGGCGGCTCCGTTTTCCTTGCACAGTCCAAAGAAGGGCAAGTTAGGTGGATTATCCAAGTTTAGGATAAAATACCCCTCAGGTTGGGGTTGCGAAATAGGATTATGTATTTGGCGTATGTAAGGTGTTTTTTTAAAGGGACAGTGCAGACTCGATGGCCTGAATGGCCTCCCCCTGTACTGTAGGGATTCTGTGATTCTATGATCATCTTGTGAAGTCACATTTGACAGTGCTCGCTCGTATCAGGAAGTGAATATGGAGGGCTGCTTGGATCTGTTGTGAGCGATCTGTCCTTTTGTAGAAATTGCCTTTATTTTCAGAACCATCAATGTGTGCCTTCAGGCAGTGTTCTTCAAACTTTTTTTCCGGGGACCCATTTTTACCAACTGGCCAACCTTCACGACCCATGCCGGTCGACCTGAGTGACCCACCATTTTCTCTTACCTTGTTTGCTGCTGATAAAAATGGAGGAAATGGCTTTGGGTCCCTTTGACCCTCGTACACGCTCCCCCAATGGAACCTGGATGAAGTTGAAGCCTTCCTGTGTTGGCAACTATGGAGTCTCCATCTGTCCAAAGTTCTGCACTTTTTTCCTGTAAAATGTTATCAAATAAAACCCCCCCGAACTTGTAAAAAAAATAAAATGAATAAAATAAATGAAAAAAATAAAAATTAAATCAATAAAATGAATGAATAACCCCCCCCACCCGAACTTATAAAAAAAAATGAATAAAATAAATGAAAAAAATAAAAATTAAATGAATAAAATAAATGAATAAAACCCCCCCCAAAATTGAAACAAAAATCTGAGACCGTTTAAAAAACTAGCAGCAACACTGCGCATGCATGCCCGATCATCGTGCGCTCGTGCGCAATGCGGCCAAATTTTTTTTACATGTTCGCAGCCATTTTAATGGCCGCTTGCAGTTGGAGTTATTAAAAGCCTGCTGCTGCGCGGGGATTTGTGCGATCGGGAGCTCCACGAAGGACGGCTCCGCAGCCCTCCCATGGGTTGAGCCCCCGACTTTGAAGAACACTGCCTGAGGGAGAGAAGTCCGAAACTGCATCTGGCCTGTGTGCCGTGTCACACAAACAATTCAATTACTCGTTTCGACTTTATTTAAGGGGCAATTTAGCGTGACCAATCTGAAGCAGGCACTCGCAGTGCAGGCTTTGGAGTTGTGAGGTTGCTGCTGTCGTGGAGAGTGGCTGCTGCTGCTCACTGTCTCTCCCTGTTGCCCAGTTTGCTGCCTGTTCCTGGTGTTGGTTGCTACTGAGCTGTCTGGAGGAACGAGAAGTGAGGGAAGGGAGGAGAGGGGAGAGAAGGACAAAAAGGTGATTTCAAGACTTCAGTACTAAGGTGGGAGCAAAGCCCTTTGAACTGCTTGTTTGCTTGGCCCCCTCCCAGACTGAGGGCCATGACTGGTTCTCAAAATGATCAACATCTGCCAGCAAGGATGAAGCTTCCATCTTCCATTAGGTGTGCATGTTCCAGGGCAGGGGGATGCAGTGGACATTGTGATTGCTGAGCCTCGCCCGGGCTGAAGACCGCATACACCAGTGCGGTCATCCGAGGTTGGGAGCATGGACTGTGGTTTTGCGGGGCCCCCTTGCAGTCTAAAGATCTGTGTGTACTTTCCTGTACTCCCACCATCCAGCTTGATAAGAATCTCAGGGGTTTCCCACCTCAGGCACCAATCTGTCGCCGCTATTCTTCCCCCCAGGCTGTGTCCCTTTATTTCTCGTCACTTCCTTCCCTCGTTCCTTTGCATACCTTCTTGGGGAGGAGTGCATTGTTCCACTTCGCTCTTCCCCTAAACACCCCTGTTCATTTTCCATCCTACACTGACGCGACAAAGCCCATATTGGGAGTGGGTGTGGCATTTGCCCTGATGGCTAGTCGACCCACACTGATGGTGGGGTAGTCCAGAGCCACCTAAGTGGGGGTGGTCGCATCTTTGGTTTTCACTACTCCTGGAGCCCCGGCACCCTTCCATTTGCTAAACCAGGAACCGGAGGTTAAGTGCTACTCTCACCCCACGTTACCACAGAGGAGTGCGTTCGCGCAATGGCTGGGGTCGTTGGACCCTCGCCCATTGTAGCCACCTCTCATATGTACAGGAAGGTCATATTTTTCCTGAGGGCCGAGATGGCATTCGCACTTGTAAAGGGGCTCAAGTTGGGTGGGACCTATGTGGTGATGGACCCTCTTGAGGTCCCCGCCGAGAGGTTCATACCTATGTCATACTCCTATTTACTGACTACAGCTCAGCCTTCAACACTATTATTCCTACGAAATCCATCTCCAAACTCCACGACCTGGGCCTCAGCTCATCCCTCTGTGACTGGATCCTGACCTTCCTAACCAATGGACCACAATCAGTAAGGATAGTCAACAACACCTGCTCCATGATTATCCTCAACACGGGTGCCCCACAAGGCCCCATGCCAACGCTATAGTTAAGAAAGCAAACGAACGACTCTACTTTCTCAGAAGACAAAAGAAATTGGCATGTGAGCTCCGACTCTCACCAACTTTTACAGATGCACCATTGAAATTATTCTTTCTGGTTATATCACAGCTGGGTATGGTTCCTGCTCTACCCAAGACCGCAGGAAACTACAAAAAGTCGTGAATGTAGCCCATTCCATCACACAAACCAGCCTCCCATCCATTGACTCTGTCTATAATTCCTGTTGCCTCGGAAAGGGAGCCAGCATAATTAAGGACCCCACGCATCCTGGACATACTCTCTTCCACCTTCTTCCGTCAGGAAAAAGATACAAACGTTTGAGGTGACGTACCAAGCAACTCAAGGACAGCTTCTTCCCTGCTGCCATCAGACTTTTGAATGGACCTACCTCATACTAAGTTGATCTTTTCTCTACACCTTGCTATAACTGTAACATTACATTCTGCAGTCTCTCCGCCCTTCCCTATGTAAGGTATGCATTGTCTGTATAGCTTGCAAGGATCAATACTTTTCACTGTATACTAATACATGTGACAATAATAAATCAAATCAAACACTCGAGTGTCCCACCGATGGAGCTCCTCCTCTGCACCTCCAACTACGTTGTTCCCTCTTGGCCTAAAGGATGCACCCCACAGCACATCTACTCCTTCTGGCACCAGGCTCTCGTGCGCCTGGCCCAGGAGGAGATAGTCTGCGAATGGAGTGCAGTGACATGCCTGCAAGAAGGTGGGACTTGTACGAAAGAATTGCCACGGTCACCATGAACACCAAGCTGGCTGTGGCTGGCACTGCCGACGCCCCTCCCCCTCCACTGACATTACTACACCAATCCCACGAGGGGACAACATGCCGGCGCCTACCAACCAATCAGCTGTCGGAGTGGAGGATGGAGTGCTTCAACAAGGCTGCAAGGCCCGTAATATATCGAGGTGGGGATCGGCCCCAGACATCCTCGTGTCCCGGGGCTACTGCTGCTCCACCTCACCGGGGCTCATTGACCCCTGAGCGTCAGGTTCTGGGCCCAGCGTTACTGCAGCCTGGGCCAACAAGGCGGGTGGTGGTGATGCCGCGAACCGAGCTGACGTGTACATAAACAAAGTGACGACCCCAAGGGCAGAGTGTCGAGGGAAGGGGGGACGATATGAGGACGGAGGTTCCCTCAGCGCAGCCGACCCTCCCTAAGTGGCGCCACCCTTTGGAGGCACATCTTAATCACTGAGCTATCGCAGTCCCCCAGCACCCCCCCCCCCCCCCCACCCCCGAACAGGACGCCTCAGGACCAGGTGTGAACGGGACCCCAGAGGACTCGTTATACCCACTGCAATGTTGCACCCCGGAGGTGTTCGTTTATACGATGCCGGAGGGCTGTGCCAGCTCCCTGACCTCAGGATCATTGGGCGCTGGTGGCGTGAAGGGTCCCCACTCTCCTCCCCAATCTCTGACCCTGGGTGTTTCCATCTCCATTCCACAGCTTTTCCCGAAATATTCCTGGATCTGTCCGGTGTCCCAGCGTTGCAAGATGAGCAGGGCTCTGAATCACTGCCTCCCTCCCGTCCAGTTCCATGAGGATCCCGCAAGGAACCTTTCTGTCGACGATCCGACGGGTGGGATTGAAGCATATCCTGGGCTAGTTGGTGGGTCTGTGCCGCCTGCCACACACAATATGGCGGGAGACTCGGTCCCAGAAGGCAACTGTCCGGGGGGGGGGGGGGGGGCATAGGGAATGATTTAGAGTCCATCTGTGACGAGGCAGTGGACTCCCGTCATTCCCGACACTGAGTCACCCCTCATTTCCCAAGGGGAATTCCGGGAATTTCTACATGCCAACTGCCAAAGCCAAATGCAGCTGGCACTCGACCAGTAGTCGGACATGGCGCTGCTTATTTAGTCTCCTGCGCCTATGTCAAAGAGGTGGGTGACACAGACGAGACTGAGCAGCGCTGGCTGAAATCTGCCCTCCCCGGACTCGAGGGATCAGAGGGGCACGCGCACCTCTTCTCCTTCCGAGCACTAAGGAGGTGATGGTGAAGGTGGTACTTTACTGCTGACATGGAGGTAACCAGCCTCAACATCAACGGCAGCAGGGAGGTGCTCCACAGGTTCCAGAACTTCTCGGCCCTCCGGGACGGGACATATGCGGCATACTTCCTGCAAGAAAGAGGGGTGGGGGGGGGGGGGGGGGGGTGGTCTACATGAGTGACCTGACCTCATGTTTAGGCGGGATGTCGACCTTGTTGGCCCCACATTTTCAGCCGGTGATCTTAGGGGTCAAGGAGCCAGTGCCAGGTCGGTTGCTGCACCTCACAGTCCACTAGACGTGCAAGGTACTTCACTTTGTGAATGCCTACACTCCCCAGGTTGGCCAGCAGCAGATGGCTTGATTCGTGCAAGTGTACACTCATCTTGGCCCCATCACCGCGGGCGAGTGCATTGTCCTGGTGGGAGGATTTTAATTTATCCCTCGAGACAAAGTACTGCCTCGGTACCCAGTGTGGCTCTAGTGCAGTGGTGACGTTATGGAATCTGGTTGGGTTCTTTGATTTGGTGAATGTCTGATGGACTCTCCATCCTGACTCCAGCCTCTTCGCCTTTGTGAGCCTGAGGGTCGGAGCGTCCAGAATCTACCACCTCTACATTTCCAAGGCATGCCTGCCCCACGTCCCAACAGCCTCTGTGCAGCAGGTATCATGCTCGACCACCATTTGGTGTCGGCTGAGCATACCCTGTCTCTCGCTCAGTCGCTGCCCGCGTACTGGCAATTCAGCAACCTGCTGCTGGAGACAAGCGGTTCCTGGGCTCAGTTTGTCACTTCTGGACCAGCTGGAGAAGTAAAAGGGGAGACTTGCCCTTCTTGAGTCTATGGTGCGATGTGAGCAAGACTCACATGCATACCTTCTGTTAGAATTATTCGAACGGGTCGACAAAGAAGCAGAAATCCAGGTTCGAGGGATTGGAGAAGAGGTGCTCGACCTGAAGTCGTGTCTTGGTCGGCCCGATGAGGAGCTGGTCCGACGGCTGGTGTACAGAGAAAAGGGTGCACTGCAGGACCTGCAACTTGTGGATTCCTGCATACTAATGTGTGGTCACGGATCCAGATTCTCACAGACATGGATTTCGCCACCCGCCCCCCCCCCCCCACCCCCGCTTCTTCTCTCGCTGGAATAAAGGTGCGGGGTCCGTCAGCAGTTCCTTATGCTGTTGGCTGGTGATGGGTTCCTTGTCTCGATTCTGGAGAAGGTCGTGGATCAAATCCAAAGTTTCTACAGTGCCCTTTTCTCCCCAAATCTGTCCAGCGAGGATGCTTGCAGAGATTTGTGGGAGGACCTGCCTCAGGTCGGCCCGGAGGACGCCGGGAGGCTTGATACCCCAATAAGCTTGGGGGAGCTGACCGCCACCCTCGACAGCCGCTCCAGGGGCAAAACCCCAGGGCTGGACAAGCTCACCATGGAGTTCTTCAGGGCCTTCTTGGATGTCCTGGGAAGTGACTATGCAGGTATCCTGGGGGACACTATTGCAACCGGGGAGATGCCCCTGTCATGGCGTAGGACCACCATTACCCTGCTGTCAAAAATTGGGGAGGGGAGTTTCCTCTTCAACACAGATTACAAGATCTTCGTCAAGGTGGTGTGTTGGCACCGTGCTGGATCACATTTCACTCTGACCAGTCCTACATGCTCATGGGCAGCACAACCCACAACAACATCTACCTGGTTCAGGACCTGATCCATCAATCCCAGAGGGCTGATGTCGAGCACCTCCCTGTCCCTTGATCAGGTGAAGGCTTTTGACAGAGTGGACCATGAACATTAATTCGGGACTCTGCAAGCATACGCGTTTGGGACACATTTTGTCCCCTGGATCTGACTTCTGTACACTGCTGCAAACTGTCTCGTTAAGACTAATGGTTTCCTGAAGTGCCCCTTCACTTTGGGAGAGGATTGCATCAGGGATGTCCCTTGTTGGGCCAACCCTATTCTATTTGCGTGGAGCCTTTCCTGCGCCTCTTGCGGAGGAGAACATCGGGAATGGTTCTGTGAAGGTTGGGCATTGGGGTTGTCCTCTCGGCTTGCATTGATGATATGCTCCTCATGTTCACCTGATCTGCAGAGGATGCATGAGTGCCAGGCTGTGTTGTCTACTGCGTCCTCTGCCAAGATCAACTGGGCCAAGTGTTCCGGACTCCTGGTCAATCCGTGATGGGTGGACTCCCCTCCCACAAATGCTCAGGCCTTCCACCTGGAGCAGGACCAGCCTCCTCTACTTGGGAGTCCATCTTTGCCCGGTAGAGGAATCCTCGCCGGCTAACTGGCAGAAGCTGGAGGCCAAAGTCACCGCTCGCTTGAGACACTGGATAGGGTTGCTCCATGTGCTGTCTACAGGGGTCGTATTCTCGTCATGAACCAGCTGATAGCCTCCATGTTGTGGTACCGGCTGGTCACTTTGACCCCTCCTCCTGACTTTGTCACAAAGATCCAGAGAATGCTTGTAGATTTCTTCTGGGACAAAGGACTGCACTGGGTCGCTGCTGAAGTTCTGTGTGTCCCGCTTATGGAGGGCGACCAGGTGCTGGTGTGCCTTCGCACCCAGGTGGTGACCTTCTGCCTTCAGACCCTTCAGCGATACCTTTATGTTGAGCCCCTCCACGATGGCGTGCCCTGGTGATGCATTTCTTCGAGTTGGCACAATGTGCGGTGGTGGACGTCCAGCTCACGGCCAATGCCATCTGAGACCTCAACAGTTATGGTTTGAACCAATGGCACTCATGGACTGGAGGATTCTCAGGTGTACGGTGGTCCCCTGTCTGAGCGGAACCCTCCTCGGATAGAATTCAACATTGGCCCCAGACCCAAATCATGTCTTGGTGTTTGATGCTCCACAATCCTAGCAGTCTCACGAAAATGCACTCAGTGCCTTATCAGACTGCGCAGAGGGATTACCTTTATGGGCTGCTGCTGCACACCCTTCACCTCCTTACCCTCGCCTGTCATCAGGACAGCCATGGCGTGCCTTGTTGCCGTCCGGTGACAGAGGTCCCCACTGGAGGCTCCTCTATGGAGGAGTCCTCCCCTCAATCTTGGGAACTGGGGTGGAGGGTGTTGAATGCAGCAGTGCCTTACAATCACCGATTGCACTGGGACATGGATTCCCAAGAAGCCTGCCATTTTTGCAGCCTTGTGGAGTCCTATGTTACATGTTTTAGACTGCACTCACTTTTTAGTTTTCTGACAAACCCTTTGTTGAGGTTTTGTTTGCACTTCAGCCCCACGCTCCTGATCATGGGCACCCGGTGTGGAGAGTGGCAGGGAAAGTGGAGAATCTCCTTGTGAACCTGCTACTGGGCTGTGCGAAGCGCACTATTTATAGGTCCAGCCAGCGGGTGACCAAGGCGGTCGTCCAACCAGACTGTCTGCCCCTCTTCTGTGGCTATATTCACGGTCGGGTGTCCCGAGAAAGGAAGCTTATGTTGTCCATGAGTGCCATAATGGCCCTCAGTGACCAGTGGGCACCAAAGGGGTTTCGGTTGCTTTATTGACCCCTTTAATTTCACTCTTATTTGATGTTTTTAAGTTTCCTTTATCTTTATTACATTTGGATAGTGCCCGTAACAGGAGCGGTCCTTTTAACTTTATCTCTAGGTTTGTTTCCTTTCTTCTATTTGGTTGTTGACCTCCAAAGCGTGGCCAATCCACCTACACTGCATATCTTTTTGGGTTGTGGGGGTGAGACCCACACAGACACAGGGAGAATGTGCAAACTCCACAAGTACAGTGACCCGGAACTGAGATCGAACCCAGTTCCTTATGCTGTGAGGCAGCAGTGCTGATCACTGCGCCACCGTGCCATCCCTAATGTGACACATTATTAAAATGAGCAGAGATCAGTACAGTTCCAGCGTGTGTACTGTGTATCATTCTGCCTTGTGTACTGTGTTTTGTTCCGCCTTCTGTACTGTGTATCATTCCGCCTTGTGTATTGTGTATCATTCTGCCTTGTGTGCTGTGTATCGTTCTGCCTTGTGTGCTGTGTATCGTTCCGCCTTGTGTGCTGTGTATCGTTCCGTCTTGTGTGCTGTGTACCGTTCCGCGGTGTGTACTGTGTATCGTTCCACCTTGTGTATTGTATATTGTTCTGCCTTGTGCACTGTGTATCGTTCCACCTTGTGTACTGTATATTGTTCTGCCTTGTGCACTGTGTATCATTCCACCTTGTGTACTGTATATTGTTCTGCCTTGTGCACTGTGTATCATTCCACCTTGTGCAATGTGTATCACTCTGGGCAGTTATAGCCTGGAAGTGGGATGGAGAGCAAGTTGTCGGTCGTTTCCTGGAAGCAAATTTTGTGCAGGTTGGAACTTGGAATTGGAAATGAGGAAATTGAGGAGTCATCTGCTGAAAATGGTAAAAATAGAGAAATTATGAATCTCCGAGGCAGCCTTCAATTAACCCGTGTCAATAAAACAAAGCTTAAACAAAGAGAGAAAAGGAGCAGAAATAACATTGCTGATGGAATATTCTGACCATAAGACATAGGAGCAGAATTAGGCCACTCAGCCCATCGAGTCTGCTCCACCATTCAATTGTGGCTGATTTTATTATCCCCATTCTCCTGCCTTCTCCCCAGGACCCCTGATCCCCTTATTAATCAAGAACCTATCTGTGATTTTGCCTCCACAGCATTCTGTGGCAAAGAGTTCCACAGATTTACCACCCTCTGCCATCCTGCATTCTTAAACAGCGGTGTTACATTAGCTACTTTCCAGTTCTCTGGGACCCTCCTTCTCTCCAGTGATTCCTGAAAGATCACCATCAATGCCTCCACAATCTCCTCAGATATCTCTTTTAGGACTCTGGGGTTTAGTCCATCCAGTCAACGTGATTTATCCACCTTCAGACCTTTCAGTTTCCCCAGAACCTTCTCCTTAGTGACAGCCATTACACTCACCTCTGCCCCCTATTTCTCTTGGAACTCTGGCATCCTACTGGTGTCTTCCACCGTGAAGACTGATGCAAAATAACTCTTCAGTTCCTCTGCCATTTATTTGTTTCCTTTTATTACTTCTCCAGCCTCATTTTGCAGTGACCCAATGTCTATTTTTGCCTCTCTCTTGCCTTTTATATACTGAAAAAACTCTTCCTATTTCATTTTATATTACTAGCTAGCTTGCACTCAGATTTCATCTTCTCCCCCCTTATTGCTTTTTTAGTTGTCCTCTGCTCACTTTTAAAGGCTTCCCATTCCTGTGGTTTCCCACTAATCCTCGCCATTTGGATGCATTTTCTTTTGCTTTTATGCTTCCTTGACTCCCCTCGTGAGCCATGGATGCCTCGACCTTCCCTCAGCATGTTTCTTCCTCCTTGGGATGAATTTTTGTTGTGCCTCCCAAATAACCCCCAAAAAACCCCTGCCATTGCTGTTCCACTATCTTCCCTGTTTGGCTCCTTTGCCAATCAACTCTGGGCAGCTCCTCCCTCGTGTCTTTGTAGTTACCCTTATTTAATTGTGATACCATTACATCTAATTCCAGCTTCTGCAGGGTAAATTCTATCATATTCTGGTCACTGCTCCCTTAGGGTTCCTTCAACTTAAGTCCCCTAATCAAGTCTGTCTCATTACACATCACCAAATCCAGAATTGCCTGTTCCTCCGTAGGCTCTGTCACAAGCTGCTCCAAAGATCACCTCTTCGACATTCCACAAATTCCTTTTCTTGGGATCCATTACCAACCTGATTTTCCCAGTTCACCTGCACACTGAAGTCCCCCATGATTATTGTAATATTGCCTTTCTTATATGACTTTTCTACCTCCCAATTTATTTTCTGCGCCACATCCTGACTACTGCTCGGGGGCCTGTACAGAACTCCCATCAGGGTCTTTTTACCTTTCGATTCTTCAACTCTACCCACAGAGATTCTATGCCTTCTGATCCTATAATCGCTTCTTGCTATTGGTTTAACTTCATTCCTTGCTAACCATGCAACTCACCCCCTCTCTCCATCTGCCTGTCCTGTCGATAGGACGCATATCCTTGGATATTCAGATCCCAGCCCTGATCTCCTCAGCCGTATCTCTGCAATGACCACAACATCATTTTCATCAATTTCAATGTGTGCAACAAGCTAATTTACCTTGTTCTGTATACTGCACACATTTAGGTACAACACCCTAATTCCTGCATTGACCACCTCCCTTCTCATACTTAAAAATTAAATTAAATACTTGTCACCTTTTTTGCACTGCCTGAGGTTTGATTCCTGCCACCTTCTTTCCTCTCTGTTCTATTAGGTGGTCTGGAAACTTTACTAATCTCTCCTGAGTCTTCGGCTCCTTTAACTAGTTGAAAGTCCTTATCATTAACCTGTACTTCTACCCTATCCTTTATCATTGATTTTCTAATTCTCCATAAAAATGAACCCCCCCCCCCCCCCCCTAGTTTAAAGCCCATTCTACAGCCCTAGTTATTCGATTCAGCAGACTTTGGTCCTAGCATGATTCAGATGAAGACCGTTGCATCGGAACAGATCCCCTCTTCCCCAGTACTGGTTCCAATATCCCATGAATTCAAATTCATTCCTCCCACACCAATCTATGAGCCATGCATTTACCTCCTTAATCTTAATGACCCTGTGCCAATTAACTCGTGACTCAGGTAGTAATCCAGAGATTATTACTTTCTTGGTTCTGCTTTTTAATTCCGCTCCTCGCTGTTCATACTCCCTTAGCAGAACCTCTATGCCGGTTCTACCAATGTTGTTTGCACCTATGTGGACCACGACAACTGGATCTTTACCCTTCCATTACAATTTCCTCTGCAGCCCGGATGAGATATCCTAAACCCAAGCACCAGGCAGGCTATACAACCTTCGTGATTCTTAATCCAGGTCACAGAGAACAGTGTCAATGCCCCTCACTATACTATTCCCAATTACGGCAACATTTCTTTTTTCTCCCCCAATTTAAACATCTCTCTGTACCACGATGCTGTGGTCAGTTTGATCATCCCCCTGCAGTCCCTATTCCTGTCCACACAGGGTGTGGGAATCTCAAACCTGTTGGACAAGTTCAGGGACTGAGGCTTCTGCAACCCTACCTGCCCCACTCGCAGCCACGCCCTCCTGTCTGACCGATGGCCAATTTAATGTATTTAATCTCAGGGGTGTGACTGCCTCCTGGAACATCATGTCCAGGCATTTCTCCCCCTCACTGGTGTGTCTCAGCATCCGAAGCTCAAAATCCAGCTCATCAACTCTGAGCCAGAAGTTCCTCAATCAACCAACACTTACTACAGACGTGCTCATTGGGAACCAAAATAGGATCCACCAGCTCCCACATTATACAGGAACAACACAACCTGACCCTCCATCTTTAATTACTTTTTAATTTGAATTTTAATTATTTTTTTAATTTTAATATTTTTTTTTTACATTTCTTCTTACTACCTTCAAATTGAATGCGCTCTGGTCTAATTTGTCTGAAGAAAAAGAATCATTGAAATATCAGCCGCAAAAATAAAAAGGTTTTTCGAGTCATTCTGGGTTAATAAGATGGAATAGCTAATCATCAAATGTGTGCCAGGTTCATGGAGAGTATAAATGGAGGAAGTCGGGATAGTCTGGAAATTCTTCTTGTTTTCCTGCAGTTGGTGAAAGTGAGGGCGCCGTTCTCCTGCAGTATTGGGTGAAAGTGAGGGCGACATCCCAGGACCCATCTTGACCTCTGGTTTCAGGAGGAAAACATGAATGAGAGTGGTAGGGGAGGGGACACAAAGTGGAGGCAGCTGGGACGGAGGTTATTTGACTTCGATTGATCCATCTCTCTCAATATCTACTTGACAGAGTGTTAGCGTTCGTGTTTGTTACATCACACTGTCGGACATTAGAAAATGTGCTTTAAAGAAGATGACATTATCAAGAAGCATTCAGTCACTTAATAACCGAGAATTGATGGTGGGGTGGAGGAGAGGAAATTGTTATAGGACTCATATTTGAATAAAACTCAGAACTAATCGTGGAAAAGTTTGAATAATCAGATGTTTTCATTTCATGATTTATTATCTTCAGGCCTCAGAAATGCTCGGCTGGAAGGTGGGAAGTCCCGATGCTCAGGCAGACTGGAGATCCTGTATGCTGAAAACTGGGAAACAGTGTGTGACCGTCATTGGGATTTGAATAACGCCAACGTGGTCTGTGCCCAGCTTGGCTGTGGGGTCGCAGTGCCCGTGACCCGAGGGGTTCAGTTTGGAGAGGGCACTGGGCCTATACGGAGGAATCGATTTGAATGTAAAGGCAACGAGACAAGTCTGATGGATTGTCCACTTTCTGCAGTAACTCAACACGAGTGTACCCACAGGAGTGATGTCAGTGTGATCTGCTCTAGTGAGTATTAACTTACTGGAAAGAAACCTACTGCTTCCTATTATTCTTAAATATCTGGTCAAGTGGCACAGATTATCCATAACCATTTATGAATTCGAGAATTCTGATGAGGGTTTCCTGTAGAATATCAGCAATGTTGCTATTGTTCACCACTTACACCAAACAAGAGTTTCTCTTGAACATTTATGCAACATACATATAAGCATAAGAGTTATAAGCAGTGGAGGCCACTCGGCCCATCGAGCCTGCTCTGCCATTCAATAAGATCCTGGCTGATCTGACTGTAACTCTACCCCATGTTACTGCGGACCCCCGCTAGCCAGAGTTAGCGACGGCTGCCGCGTCAGATGACGTCAGCCGCGCATGCGCGGATTGGACAACTCCAACCCGCGTATGCGCGGATGACGTCATCGCGCTTGTGCGTGAAACCCGAGCATGCGCGGGCCGTTATGCCCCGCAGAAGCCCCGCGGATGGATCCATCGGGGCGGCGGAGGGAGAAAGAGTGCGCAGGGTAAGTACCCGCTGCCCGCGATCGGTGCCCACCGATCATGGGCCCATGGCACCCTTGGCACGGCCGTGGTACGGCCGTGCCAATCGGTGCCATGGTTCCCGAGATTGGGACTTTACGGCCGTTTTTACGAACGGTCAGAGCAGGTGTGTTTTACGCTTGTAAAAACGGCCGTAAAGGCCTTGGAAATCGGCCCATCAGCCAGGAGACAATCGCTGCCCGCCGTAAAAAAACGGCGGGCAGCGATTTGTGTCGGGAGGCGGGCGTGAGGGGGGGGGGGGAGAATAGCGGGAGGGCGTTGGACCAGCATGTCCGTAAAAATTTACGCCGCCCGCTATTCTCCGAATTTTCGTGAGAGCGGAGAATTGCGCCCAGTATCTCCTAATCTTTGTCTCAAATGAGCGAACCCTTATTTTAAACTGTGACCGCTAGTTCCAGATTCTCCCAGAAGAGGAAACATTCGCTCCACATCCACCCTATCAATATCATTCAGCATATTAAAGGTTTTGACCAATTTGCTTTTGATTCTTGGAAACTCTAGCTAACCTCTCCAACCTTTCCTCAACTCAATAGTCCTGCACTGTCTCATTCCTCATGCACACAGACCATGGACAGTAGATTCATTTACCAGATACAAACTCATTAATGGTTGGTTATGCTGATTAAACCGGTCGCTCATCCACCCCCTCTCTGCCTTTGGCAGATCTGAGACTTGACAGCACAAGTCCCGTCTCCGGGCTATCAGGGAGGCAAAGGCCAATACATCAGCCTCTTTCTCCACCCCTCAACTCCCGGATCATCTGAAACACCAAATATCACCACCTCCAGACTCGGGGCCACCCCTACACACAGAATTTTGGACATGTCATCCGAGAACCCCTGCCATAACCCCCCTCAACTTAGAACATGCCCAGAAAATGAGGATATGATTTGCACCCTGCCCCACCCTAGCACACCACCCACACCTGCCCTCCACCCCAGCATAGAACTGGCTCATCCACGCAACCATCATGTGGGCCCTATGCACCACCTTAAACTGGATCAGGCTAAACCTCGCACAAAACGAGGATGTATACCCCTCTGCAGGGCTTCCTTCCACGTCTCAGCCCACATCTCCGCACCCAACTCCTCCTCCCATTTGCACTTGATCTCCTCCAATGGAGTGCCCTCCCTCTTCATCAACTCTCCATCGTCTGACACTCTCCCCGCCCCAATGTCATCATCGGACAATAGCTTATCTTGCAGCACCAGAGGCGGCAGCTCCGGGAAGGACAGTACCTCTCTCCTCACAAAGTCACCTGCAAATTTCTGAAGCCATTCCCCTTAGGCAACTCGTACATTTCTTCTAGCCCTGCCAACTTGTCCCCTGCAAACAAGTCCCTGAAGTATTCTATCCCCACCTGCCATCACCCCCGGAACCTTGCATCCAACCACGCCGGCATCGTCACATATCGGTGTCCACAGCTACATGCCCTCCCACCAGAAGTGCTGCCTGCACTGGTTCGAAACTTACAACCCTTGAGATGGCCACAAAGCTCACGGAATACCAGACGAGCGAAAACAGAAATAACCCAACAACAGTTCCTTCAATCTCATCCCCCTACATAATGCGCTGTTCATTTGCTCCCCCACCAATCTCTCCCTACTAACCATTTCCTCACCATTGCAATATTTGCCACCCTATAATACTTCATCAAACTCAGGAACACTAACGCCACTTCACCCACAAGGTCTTCTTTGCCCACACAAACCCCGAAATTATCCTGTTCACCTTCGTAAAGACTTGCAAACAAAGATGGGGAGGTTCTGGAACCCAAACAAGATCCTGGGCAGCATTGTAATTTTAACTGTCTGCACACACCCAACCAGTGACAGCGGCAACACTTCTCACCTTTTCAATTTCGCGTTCATTCCCTCCACCAATTGTGCCAAATTCAATTTAAGCAGCTGTGCCCAGCTCTTCACCACCTGAATTCCTAGATACTGAAAATCCATCCCCACCACCCGGAAAGGCAACACCCCCAACCTCCACTCCTGCCCTCTAGCATTAATCGATAACATCTTGCTTTTCCTCCATGTTCGATTTTTACTCAGAAAAATAGCCAAATTCCCTCAGGTTCTTCATATCCTGTTGAAGTTGAACATCAGGCCATAAGTGTATGACAAAAGATTGTCCACATGCAAGATTCTGTGCTCTGCCCCACACCGCTTAATCCCTCTCCAACCCCTTGGTGCCCTAAGTGCCATTGCCAATACCTCTCTTGCCAGAGCAAACAGCAACAAGGAGAACGGGCACCCCTGCTTTGTCCCACAGTGCAGCCCGAAGTATCCTGAACTCATTCCATTCATCCAGGCACTAGCCATCGGCACCCATACAGCAGCCAAACCCAATCCACGAAACCCTGGCCAAACCCATGGACCCAGCACCTCCAACAGATATGCTCACTCCACCCGATCAAACACTTTCTCCGCATCCATTACCACCACTATTTCTACCTCCTGCCCCTCCAAGGGCACCATAATGACATTGAGAAACCTATGCTCATTTGCCGGCAGCTGCTGCCCCTTCAATATCAAGAATTATAGTTATTAGCGTTTCAAGTAGACTTACATTAACACTGCAATGAAGTTACTGTGAAAACCCCCAAGTCGCCACACTCCAGCACCTGTTTGGGTACACCGAGGGAAAATTCAAAAAGTCCAATTCACCGAACAGCACGTCTTTCCGAACTTGTGGGAGGAAACCAGAGCACCCGGAAGAAACCCACACCAACTCGGAGAAAAGGTGCAGACTCCTCACCTAAGCCAGATATCGAACCGGGCCCCTGGCGTAAAACAACAGTGCTAACCACTGTGCTACCGTGCTCACTCCGGTCAATCTGGAATACAGTTTCTTCAAGGTCTTTATTTCCTCTCTGAGATTCTCTGTACAAACTTATAACAGTGCTGTCGAAAGAGAATATCCAAAACCGGCTGCAACTGATACATCACTTCATCAGTTTTATATTGCAAGATCCTAGAGAAATATAGAACATCCAATTTCATTTTGCAATATAATTCCTCTTCGTCTGAGTTATCAGACTTCATAATTGAGTCTGATTGTTTTTTAAACCAATTTGAAGCGAGGATTTGCGTAAATTGCGGGTCAGTTGTCGATACGCGTTTCTTTAATCCTCCCCCCCCCCCCCCCCCCCAGATTTAACTCTGCATAATATTTATAACAAAGGTCCGCAAACATCTTTCTAAAATGTAATTGCTGTGGAAAAATAAATGCTGGAGAGAATCTCCCAGAGACTTTTTGCCAACTATCACAGAATCTTTCATCATTGAAATTAATCATTGTCGGGGAGTTATTGAATTGCAGTTTCCTGTTTTACTTCAAATTCACAATTGTTTTCATTTCTTTTTGCAGATGGAAGTTGGCCGCTAAGATTGACGAATGGGGAAAGTCGGTGTGATGGGCGAGTGGAGATTAAGAAGGGCAGCTGGGGCAGAGTGCAGGACAGCCTGTGGGACCTGAATGATGCTGACGTGGTCTGCAGACAGCTGGACTGTGGCCCCGCGATAGCAGCTTCTAACTCCTCAAAGTACGGAGAGGGTGAAGGGCCAGTGTGGGTGAATGAAGTCCAGTGTAAAGGAAATGAATCGCATCTCTACAACTGCAACTCATTCACATTCAACTCAACTCTCACTGACAGCACCGCCGTGGGGGTTTTGTGTTCAGGTGATTAAACATTTCACTTTCACAGAAACATAACAGAAATTGCTAATCTGCTGGGAAATGGTAGAATCTTGGTCATTGGTTCCTTGGTGTCACTCAGACTGAACTTACCTGATGAAGGAGCTGTGCTCCGAAAGCTAGTGATTCCAAATAAACCTGTGGACTTTAACCCGGTGTTGTAAGACTTCTTACTGTGCTCGCTCAGACTGGTTATTTAACTCGGGAGTGAGTGCAGAGAAAGAGGTCACGGGTAGAATGGGGTAACAGCGACTTTCTATCGCACAGTTAATGAAGACACAAATCGCAAGGAGCTTCACAGGGGCAGAACCTGAAAGGTAACTGGACACAGGGCGCTCAAACGTTCTTGTTCACAGCAGATTATAGACTGGTTTTCTGTTTAACCTGTGAATCTCCCATTGAGATCAGTTGTACATCGACACCTGCTTCATCCAACATCTTGCTGAAATATCCTGGTTTACTGCCATCTTTTGTCTGGACCAACCGCCACAGAATAGTTTATTTATTTATTTTTGAATCAAAACCAATTGCTCACGTGACTGTCAGTTTGGTGACTAATTAAACATCAATAATTTCCTCATCCCACCAGCTTGTTTGCACAGTGTGGTCTGAATGGTTCCTGTTCAGATATGCCGCTTACATTTTCAGATTTACTCAAATTACCGCAAAGGCAGATTCCTGTCCTTACAACAGGAAATGGATCAGTGAAACAATGAACATTAAATTAATCCATTATAATCTTACAGTTAACATAACCCCAGACTATTGCTCTCTATTTTCATACAGCATTTTGGAATACAGATGAACAGGGATAATACCTGTAACTCTACAGTCTGCTTTATGAAGCAGAAGTAAGACATAAGGTGGAGAGGAATTGAAACTCGAAAGGCGCAGTGACAGCTTGTGAAATCTCTGGTAATAGAAACCTGAGCCTCGGTCACATAAAACATCATCGGGATTTGCTGTCCATCGCTGAAGCTGCCGTTCAAATCCCATCCAGGGAGGCACAGAACGCACACAGCATATCCTCTCCACCACAAAACATCCCAGGACACCGCTCTCTCCTGCTTCTCCATCCTCACCCCCAACAATAAATAAAAGGAATTTGTGGACTCCATTTTATACAATGTTCAGTCTCGTCTGCTTCTTCCCTTCCTAACCATATCTCACTTGTCATCAGCAACTTTATCCCAGTGTCCTACCCCGGAATTTGCATTTCTCGTTTCTGTCCAATCTTACTTCCAGCACTCGCGGGCCTCTATGTAGTCGATGTAATCGATCTATTTTTCTCTGGACCCTATTTTCACTGAACTATTGGCATCCGACTTTGCTTCCTGCCTTCTCGGTTAGCTGATAATATCAACGATGGCCTTTCCAGTCTCTGCCTCCTCTCCTTCAGATCTGCTGATTACCCCCCTCTCCACAAATATAAACTGATGTCCTCCATCCTAACAAGTTACTGACCTATCATCAAGTTCCATCTGGATAAAAGCAAATTACTGCGGATGCTGGAATCTGAAACCAAAGAGAAAATGCTGGAAAATCTCAGCAGGGCTGGCAGCATCTGTAGGGAGAGTAAAGAGCTAATGTTTCGAATCCGATGACGCTTTGTCATGAAACGTGAACTCTTCTCTCTCCCTACAGATGCTGCCAGACCTGCTGAGACTTTCCAGCATTTTCTCTTTGAGATCAAGTTCCATCTCCTCTCCAAAGTACTTGAAATGTGTTGTCGCTTCCAAAATAATGCTCACCTTTGTGGGAGATGCATGTTAGCATCGCTTGAATCACATTTCCAGCCCGACCACAATAACAAATCGCTCTGATCAAAGTGGCAAATGAAAAATTCAGGTGACTGTGACAAAGTTAAACTATCCCTTCTCCTCCTCCTCCTAGACATTTCTCCAGTCTTTGACAAAGATGACCAAGGGCAGCACGATAGCATTGTGGATAGCGCAATTGTTTCACAGCTCCAGGGTCCCAGGTTCGATTCCGGCTTGGGTCACTGTCTGTGTGGAGTCTGCACATTCTCCCCGTATCTGCGTGGATTTCCTCCGGGTGCTCCGGTTTCCTCCCACAGTCCAAAGATATGCAGGTTAGGTGGATTGGCCATGATAAATTGCCGTTAGTGTCCAAAATTGCCCTTAGTGTTGGGTGAGGTTACTGGGTAATGGAGATAGGGTGGAGGTGTTGACCTTGGGTAGGGTGCTCTTTCCAAGAGCCGGTGCAGACTCGATGGGCCGAATGGCCTCCTTCTGCACTGCAAATTCTATGATAATCCATTGAATGCTGCCCATCGCAGTCTGGCTGGTTGGAACTGAGCTCAGCTCAGCTATCCAATCCTAGCAACAGAATTATGGCTTCCGAGATTAAATGGTTTCTCTTACTGCTGGCCCACTCTTTATTCTGGTGTGTCTCAAGGATTCATCCCTCACCTCCTCCTATTTACATGCTGCCTTCCAGTGACATCATCCGAAAGCACCACCTCACTTTCTACCTGTGCGCTCACTGCAACGAACTCTCCCTCAACTCCACCTCTCTTATCCTCTCCAATCTCTACAAACTGTCAGAATTTCAATCCTACATCCAATACTGTCTGAATATTCCTACAGCCTATTGTTGTGGGGCCCTTCTCCCCATCACGTTCATTCCCTCGTCTCTGACTCCATCCCTCTCCCTCTCCAAGCTTGAAGCAGACATCTTGTAACATTGATGTGATATTTCACTCCGAGGGGAATTTCCTTCCACATATCCATACCGTCCCTAAGATTGTCTGTTTCTACCTCCATAACATCGCCTGACCTCACATTTATCTAATCTGCTGCTGAACTCCTGATTATTCGCTCCGTTACGTGTAGTATTGATGATTCCAATTCCGAACTGGTTTGTCTAATTTTGCCTTTTTAACCATTGAGCT
Organism: Scyliorhinus canicula; assembly: GCF_902713615.1. Lineage (NCBI taxonomy): Eukaryota > Metazoa > Chordata > Chondrichthyes > Carcharhiniformes > Scyliorhinidae > Scyliorhinus > Scyliorhinus canicula. Next base: position 79,724,167 of record NC_052163.1, read on the forward strand.
CATTTAAAGACCTGCTGCCCACGGCGTACCTGCTACTAAGAGCAACTCACCCATTTCCGATTAGCTCAGTGACCTACATTAGATTTCAGTAATATCTCATTCATAAAATTCTTCCCTTTGTTTTCCAATTCTTTTATGCACTCACCGCTCTCTCTCTCGGCAATTTCCTCCGGCTCGACAACTCCCAATGTGCTCCGTGCTCTGCAAATTCGGGCACCTTGAACTGGTGCCTCCAGTTGCCAAGGTGACAAAATCTCAATTTCCTCCTGAACCTGGAGCCTCTAAACGTCTCTTTCTTCATTTGCCATGTCAGACAAAACCTTCCAGTCTGACCAGGCATTGATTACCTGAGTTAATATACCCTTCTGTGGTTAGTCATCACTGCTGCAAGGCACATTGAGATAGTTCACTAATTTAGCGGCGCGATATAAATACTGGAGACAATAATTTGCCACAACCAAATGTAGTGGGAATGCCCGAAATATTCCCGTTGTGCAATTTCAGCAAAAAATGTGGACAGAAATCCTGTATATATGTTCATTTCAGCGTCACCATCGCATATCATGTCATTTTTTCCAGTATTGGATGTATTGGATTGAGTGATAAAGGGAATACGTATTGAAAGTATAATCCGTAATTGTTCCCCAACAGAACATGAGCAGATAAGGCTGTCCGACGGTGGGAGCAGATGCGCTGGCCGAGTGGAGGTTTATCACAATGGGATCTGGGGTAGTGTCTGTGCTGATTCCTGGGAGCTGCTGGACGCAGCTGTGGTTTGCAGACAGCTGGATTGTGGACATGCATTGGACCGAGCTATTCCTGCTTCTTGTGGATCAGCCTCCGTCCCAGTTTGGTTGCAAGAACTAAACTGTTTCGGTAATGAATCCTTTCTCTGGGATTGTCCTTCAGCATCTTGGAATAACCACGACTGTCCTCGGAAGAATATAAACATCATGTGTTCAGGTAAAGATCATTTCAATGGGTTCACTTACCTCAGACGCCATGAGGTGTCACATGGAAGATGTTACACCGCATTATATAGAATGTGCAACAATTTATATTGATACAGGGCGCTGTTCGGTCCTTCTGCTGCACATGGGCGTCACTCTGCATTACATTAAAGTCGTTTTTCCAAATTCAACGTTCTCCCGAATTTCTTGTTGGATTGAATCATGATTTTCATAATAATGATCACTAATTTGGGAATCGTCCACTTTATAATAAATTCGCGTCCCTGTACCCCTCGATCCCTTGGCTCCTCCATATTATTTAACCTCTTATTTTCCAAGAATGACGTGGCCTTTTTGGACTGCCGACCAAACTTAGCCACCACAAACTTACTGGTAATAAAATAGATTTGCGAAACATGAGCCCATTCTGATGCGGATTAACCCCTTCTTGTATATTTAAGGAGTCTTTCTTAGTGCGCACTCTCATCAGTTTACTAACAGCAGCAATTTGTTTTGACTTTATTAGAGTTACAAAGCAAGAGCTGAGTGTGGACAGCGGAAAGTCCCGAATCCAGCTCCATACCTGCTCCAGAAACCAAAGCAAATTGAATCCAATTCATTGTCCCCACAAGAGAAACATACCAGATCCAGGCATTACACCCGAACTCACGGTAATCTTAGCCAAAAGGCTCCTAAGGGAAATGGTCAATGTAATTGTGAAATAGAATTGGGCCCGGCAGCAATCCCTCTGGAACTAACTTATCAGCTTCTGCTGCTCTGGGTAATGACTTTGTGAACTGAGTGATCTACAGCCAGTTTCTCATCATTTTTCAACATCCCTGAATCCACACACTCTGCTCACTCAAGATGACATCTTCTTAAAGGTCCTTTGGAATTGGAAGCAAAGTACATCTATTACATCATCCCTGTCTGCACTTCTTGTAACTCCCTCAAATAATAAGGCTTGCGAACTGTGACTTCCTTTTGAAATCCTGTTCTTTATTCGATATCACAATTTAGTTGTTGTCGCTCTGTGACTTTTCTGAAAAATGTCATTGATCAGTTGACACAACCGGTGCAACATTTATTCCCCACCCCCACCCCCTTCCCCACACCCCCTCTGCCCCATTTCCCCGCAATGTGGTCAGACAGCGATTTATCAATGGAAACATCTGGATATTTCTTATTCCATTGACAGAACACAAAGAGATGCGGCTGGTGAATGGAAGGCATCGCTGTGAGGGGAGAGTGGAAGTCTTCTACAATGGGACCTGGGGAACAGTGTGCTCGGCCACGCTGGATAAACATGATGCAGAAGTGATCTGCAAACAGATGCAGTGCGGCCCCCTCGATCACACTGAGAGTTTCGGAGGGGGCTCCGGACAGATATGGCTCGATGAGATTGAGTGTAATTTAAATGAGCAGACACTTTGGCAGTGTCAGTCAAACCCGTGGGGTCAACACAACTGTGGACACTGGGAAGATGCAGTTGTTGTTTGTTCAGGTAACTGAGGGAATCACTTGGGGCGGGGGATGTAATTTGGAAAATTTGGGTCTGATTAAATAAACATGTTTCTCTTCATAACAGAAGTCAGGGTGCCAAAGGAGCAGCCTTACAGTTCAATGGACTGCGTTCCTCAATCAGGTGCTTCCTCATCTTAAACATCCCATCAAATGGATTTGTTCCTGCCTTAGACTACATCAATAACAATAATTGATCCTCTTTGACAGACTCGGGACAAAGTTTGCGCCTGGTTGGCGGTGACACCAGCTGTTCTGGGAGAGTGGAGATATTATCCAATAACCGCTGGGGGACGGTATGTGATGATTCCTGGGATCTGGCCGATGCCAATGTTGTCTGCAGACAGCGGGGGTGTGGCTCCGCGCTATCCGCCTCCGGAGGGGCCGCTTTTGGCCAGGGTGAAGGGGTTATCTGGCTGGATAAGGTGAAGTGCACCGGGAACGAATCCTTTCTCTCTGATTGTCCTTCCTCATCATCAGCTCGACCTGACTGTGATCACAAGGAAGATGCGGCTGTGATTTGTTCCGGTAAGGGTCGCGCAGGAGGGTCGGAATGATCCTGATCAGTGAAGCTGACTCGGTGATTCCGTCAAAGACAAATCCCAAAATGTGAACTGGATGAATGTTTGTATAATATATTCCAGCAGCCACTTCCTGTTTGCCTGTTTTACCTGCTCTCCCGTATGTACTTCCCTCAACCTAAATCAATTACTTCAATGCGAAAACGTTAAATCCAATCCCTCCCTCTACCCCAGGTCTAACATTACCCTCAGCACGAATTCATTCCAGCCATTTGGGGGGAGGTGGAGACGGAGCGATCTGCATGAAGAAAACACTCTGCACCTCATCTCCCAATTTTCACGAAGTGTATTGGTTTAATCATTTAGATATATGAAATATCACAAATCAACTCACGCTTCAGTCAAATATGTTCAATGCCGTCTGATAAGGATTGTGTACAGTTAACTTGAAAAAGATGGCAGTAAGGAGTACAATAGTTGGTCACCATTTTAACAGGGGAAACTTCCCAGCGATTTAGATAACCACAAGCATTAACATGATGTGGAGATGCCGGCGTTGGACTGATGTGAGCACAGTAAGAAGTCTTACAACACCAGGTTAAAGTCCAACAGGTGTATTTCAAACATGAGTTTTGGGAGCGCAGCTCCTTCCTCAGGTGAATCACCATAGTGGTTCGCACAATTGCATCACAGCTCCAGGGTCCCAGGTTCGATACCCGGCTTGGGTCACTGTGCGGAGTCTGCATGCTCTCCCCGTGTGTGCGTGGGTTTCCTCCGGGTGCTCCGGTTTCCTCCCACGGTCCAAAGATGTGCAGGTTAGGTGAATTGGCCATGCTAAATTGCCCTAAGTGTCCAAAATTGCCCTTAGTGTAGGGGGGGGGGGGGGGTTTAGAGGGGTAGGGCTAGGCTGTGGGCTTGGGTAGGGTGATCTTCCCAAGAGCCGGTGCAGACTCGATGGGCCGAATGGCCTCCTTCTGCACTGTAAATTCTATGATATTCCAGAAGGCTTGATTTGCGGCCGATGTTTCTCCGCATCTGCAGAGCAGCAATTCCAAATGAATATCTTGCTTAATATCCCTGTTAGTCATTGGGGGGAGGGGGGGGGGGGAGAGATGGGGGGGATGGGTAGGAGGGTTGGGGGGAGGGGGGCTGTGTATATTAAGGGTGACTATGGGTAATCCCTGATTCCTTTTCGTCATTTGTTTATGTAAACATGTGGTCTGATGTTTGGGGGTTGGTGGGAGGATGGGATCGTTGTTATTGTTATGGAGATTGACATATTTGTTGCTGATTATTGTTTATTGTTGGTGGGTGTAAATTCAGGAGAAAATGTGAAAAAGGAGAATAAAAATATAAAAAATATATATCCCTGTTAGTCTCAGTCTTCTTGCTGGTGATACTGACATTATTGATATTACCCCGGATTTGTGAATTTCTGAGTGACTCGATTCGGATTGATGGAAACATTGAAAATAAAAATACTTCCTGCCTCTAACTATGTTCCATTTTTCTGTCTTTCCATCATTCAGGGCCGGAAATTGAAACCATTCCTATTCCTGTTGCCTTCTGCATAACGGCCGCATTCCTGTTAATCTGCGAGTTAATCGCACTAATGGCGGTAATGCGGATCAAGTTAAAAAGAAAAGGTGAGTTTCAAATCTTACCGCTGAACTAACATTGAGCCCCTGACAGAGAAACAGTTACAGCTGTAAAGACTCAACGGGTCTCACAGCATCATTGGAGAGAGAAACTGAGTCAAATTTTCTTCGGAAAAGGCTCTCGGATCGAGTTTCAGATGGTGATGAGGCGACATTCGTGCATGCAGACACACCCACACACAAATACAGACACGCGCACACAGTCACACACATGTGCACAAGGCACACACACACGTTCACATATTAACACATTTATGCACACGTTCATAAACGTATACAAATTACACAAACCACAGAGTCACAAATTCACACACCAACAGACGCACACACATAGGCAAGCACACATACGCAAACAAATACAATTCCACACGTGCACACACAAACTCACATACACACAAACACAGACACACGCAAACCCAAATGCACAGACATGGAGGCACAGCACACACCGACATAACCACACACATGTACACATCCACTTGTGCAGACATACGTACTCAAACACACATGCAGACAAATACAAACACATAAACAGCACATGCGTGCTGACATTCATACACAAACACATCGACAAATGCATATACATTGGCACACCACAGTCTCTCAGACATAAACACACTGACACACACAAATATTCACATGAACATACACATAGTGCAAGCACATCACGTGCAAGCACATCACGCACAGAACATACACAAACATGTGCTTACACACGCAAGCAGAAATCCACACAAACACACATTCCTATAAACACACACAGATACAAACACACACAAATGTGCACACACAAACTCATTCACAATAGCACATGCATACACTCACATAAACATCTGTACTAAAACACACATACACAGCCAAACAATCAGGTATATATCTCGCAGACACAGCCACAAATACTTACCCACACAAACTCATACACACATACACATACACAGTCACATACATACATAGATACATGTATGTATCAGCACATATAAGAAAGTTGCTCGACATTCAAGCAAACTGACTTTGTATTAACAGAGCACCGTTTTAATGGTTTCAGTCAGTGTTAAGCCGGCATGGGTTGGTGAGTGTATTATTAGAGCCAATCTGTGAATAATTCAATATTTTAAAATCTTAAAAGATATAGTTAAATTTGAGGGCTGTCTCTTGGAAAAGTATTACAAGTTGGACAGGCTTTGTGACGCGAGTTCCTGCCTATGTTATAGAACATACAGTGCAGAAGGAGGCCATTCGTCCCATCAGGTCTGCACCGACTCACTTAAGCCCTCACTTTCACCCTGTCCCCGGAACCCAATAACCCCTCCAAACCTTTTTGGTCGCTGAGGGCAATTTATCATGGCCAATCCACCTAACCTGCATGCTTTTGGACTGTGGGAGGAAACCGGAGCACCTGGAGGAAACCCACGCAGACACGGGGAGAACGTGCAGATACAACACAGACAGTAACCTAGTGGGGAATCGAACCTGGGACCCTAGCGCTGTGAAGCCACAGTGCCATCCACTTGTGCTACCATGCTGTCAGTTGGTAGATAGTGAGACTCTCCCAGCCCAACTTTGGCTGAGGTTTTCTGTCTCAGTTATTTTGCGTTTGTTTTTCTCAGGTTACCGTGGAAGCGATATCCACGTGCCACTATCAGGCATCTTGTATTCAATCCTGGAATAACTGTTTGAAACATGCTATTGCGTGACTTAATAATATTACAATTGCATTACTTCATAATTTGCATGCCTTTCCTTAGGTAAAATTACCCATCATAAATCAGGCCCCAAAATAATATCCATCATAATTGTAACGGAGAGAGTTATAAGATACCAGGTGGAATAAAATCCTTAATTCAGACAGACAGCAGAGGTGCTCAAAACATCTCTCACTTCAATGATCCACAGGCTGACATTGACAAGGCTGCTCAGTGGCTAGCACTGCTGCCTCACAGCTCCAGGGTTCCGGATTCAATTCCAGCCTCGGGTGACTGTCTGTGTGGGGTTTGCACTTTCTCACTGTGCCTGCTCCGTTTCCTCCCACAGTCCAAAGATGTGCAGGTTAGGTGGATTGGCTATGCTAACTTGCCCCTGAGTGTCCAAATGGTTAGATGGGGTTACTGGGATAGAGTGGAGGTGTAGGTTTAAGTCGGGTGCCCTTTCCAAGGGCTGGTGCAGACTCAATGGGCGGAATGGCTCCTTCTGCACTGTAAATTCTATGATCTATGAGACTGCATCTGGGCAGGTACAGGAAGTGTTCCTTAATACTTCAGCTCAAATAAACGTAGCCTCGCTGATAAAGCAACAACATGTTAATCTCTCCGTCCTCGCTTCAACAGCTGCTGTCACAGGCGGTAGCGGTTCACCTGCTGGTTTGTACCAAGCAATTTATGAAGAAATTGAGAATATTACACCTCGCAAAGATTCCGCTCAGACACTTGGCTCAGGTATATATTTTACGTTTTATGGTGTTAGTGATCATTGTGAACTGAATGGACAGGATCAGATTCCTCTCTCTCTCCCCATATAAATTATTTCTGTCACACTGAATGTGTCCATCTGTGTGTAATGAGAGGAGTAATGGGGTTAGGAACATTCCCACTCTTTATTGCCACAATAGTATGGATTTTCACCGTTTGGTTGTTTCCATTTCCCACTGGCAGCACACTGACTCATTCAGATATCCGAGCCTATAAGCAATAAACACATTGGCTGATTAACTATTAAATAATATAATTACACTGATGATAGTGCCTGCAGATTATTCAATAGTGGATGCCATATTGGGCGATAAACGTGTGACTAATTTAAAGTAATTTGTGAAATAATGCACAGAATAATAATCAGGGGAGAATTTTGCAAACCGGGAAATTAATGGGCTAATGAGGAAGGCAAAGGAGGGGGGGGGGGAAGAGGATGAAGACATAATGTGGTCAGGAATCCTTTCTAAACAGAATGACAGAATCCTAATCAGCGGGGATTAGTAATGAGGAATGAACAAGAGCAAAATTGCAGCAACATCTGGAACATAGTGTCATGTGAGAGTGCCTTTAAGAATTGGATGTTTAAGAAATGTACCTTTAAGAAATGTAGCTGATCATATTACTGAAGTGATTTCACAGGGCGGGGGCGGGGGGGGGGGGGGGGGGAGCTGAGCTCACTTCTGCTTTTTGGGAGATTTAGTTTCAGTTTGAAGAAAGCTTGGGTGTGGCTGTGAGCTGCATTGCTGGTGATCGCTGCCATGATGGACTATCGCTTAATCCTTTGGTGAAATCGGAATTGTAAAAATGTCTCAGTATTGAACATAAATCTAATGTGCTTCTGTTTGAAGGATTTGTTAAGTCTTTTGGATGTGTAAAGGAACAATTTGCAGGATTGGGTAGTCTTGTATTATTTTCAGGGCTATTTTAGAAGTAAGGGGTGTTAAGAGATCCAATGTTTATTTAAAAGGTTAATTTGAGTTCACGGAATAATCATTGTTTTGTTTGAAAAACCACGTGTCGATAATTGTAATACTACCCCTGGGAAACAAGCCATGTGCTTCAAAAGCAACAATCCATTAAAGGTGGGGGTTGGCTGAACGCCAAGATACATTTTCGGGTTCTGAAAACACCTCTCTCATAATAATAGTGAATTTAGTATGAAAATAGGCTTTAAGATAGGAAGTTAAGAAGAACAGAGACAATGGTAATTGAGTGAAGAAGCAAATTTTAGAGAATGGGAAAGTACTATGGAAACTGATGGGCTCCATCCTGGGATGTTAAAGAGATAATACATGCACTGCTTGTAATCTTACATGAACTGTTAAATTCCGGAAAGCTGCCAGTGTAACAACCTTCTTTAAAAAGAGAGGGAGACAAAACCAGGTAACTATGGGCCAGTTAGATGATCATGTCAATGGCAGGATGCTTGTGTCCATCATAAAGAATGTCATTGCAGAGCATTTTGAAATGCATAACGTAATCAAACAGAGTCAGTATGACTTCTTGAAGGACAACTCATGCACGGCAAATGTATTAGAATTCTTTGAGGTGTAATAAGCAGGATCGATAATTGGGAACCAACGGATGTAATGTACTTGGATTCACAAAAAAATTCTGCAACATACCGCGCAAAAGACTACTTAATAACCTAAGAGACAATGGTGTTGGAGTTGCCTTCGTAACATGGATCGAGGATTGGCTAACTAATAGAAGACAGAATTGGTATAGGAGGGCCATTTTAAGAATTGCAACATGTACTAGTGGAGTGCCACAGGGATCAGTGCTGAGGCCACAGTTATTTACAATATTTACCATTTACGTTGATGACTTGGACGATGGAAATTAATGTACTATTGCCATGTTTGCAGAAGACAGAAAATAGATGGAAAGGAAGCTGGTGAGGATGACACAGAGTCTAAAGTTGGAAATACACAGGTTAATTGAGTGGGAGAGAATATGAAATTTGGAATATAATGCAGGAAAATGTGAAGTTATGCACTTTGGTAGGAAGAGTAAAGGAGCCAAATATTAATTAAATGGTGAAAGACTGCAGCACTGATGGATTTGGAAATCCCAGCGCTAAATCATGCACTGCAAATTCATCGGGTAATTAGGGTAGTCAAATTGAATGTTAACCTTTTATAGTGAAGTGAATGGAGTATAAAAATAGGGAAGTATTGTGCAAACTATGCAAGGCATCAGTGAAACCACACCTGGAATATTGTGAACTGTTTTTGTCCCCTCTTATAAGGAAAGATATATAGGCATTGAAGTCAGTCCAGAGAAGGTTCACTGGATTGATCATGGTTATGAAGTGATTTTCTTATAGGAAGGGTTGATTACTTTGGGCTTAGCGTTAAGAATGAGAGTTGACCTTATTGAAACACATAGGTTTCACAGCGCATTTTTACTCATACATTGCTTGTTTGGCCCTTGTACCACACTGTAAATATTTGTCAACGTCCTCTGTTGATTATTCTTTTGTCTACTATACGTATTGTGTACATTTCCTTGGCCACCGAAAAGTACTTTTCACTGTACTTCGGTACACGTGACAATAACTATCAATCGATCAAAGGTTCTTTCGTCTTGTGGAAGAGTCCAGGACCAGAGGCCATACTCTCAGAGTAAAGGGTCCCCATTTAAGACACAAATGAAGAGGAATGTTTTCTGAGGATAGTGAATCTGTGGAATTCTTTCCTGGAGAGAGGTATAGAGGTTGGGTCATTATGTATGTTCAAGGCTGGGATAGACAGATTTTTAATCAGTATAGGAATCAAGCATTATGTGCAATAAGGCGGGAAGGTGGAGTTGAGGATTATCACATCAGACCATTCATGATTTCATTAAATGTGGGAGCAGGCTCGATGGATCGAATGGGTTACTTTTGCTCCCATCGCTTATACTTTTATGGTCCCACAACAGTATTAACTCAGTGTCAAATTCGACAACATTGTCACAATCACGATATGCTATTTATGTTTCTGCATCCACATTTCAAACATTCTCTCCAATAACATTTTTATTTCAGTTTCTGCTTCCATCGATTCGCTGAATCAGATTGAATATTACACCAGTCACAGTTTGGGTGACATGGATCCTGGATCAGAAAATCCTGATGGAAACTCCTCCAGAGTTCAGGGTGGGTACATTTTTATCTGTTTCTCTCTCGTGTTTGGACATCAAAAAGTAAAAATATCACAGATCAGAATGATGCTGTAACGGAGCAGGAGTATTGGTGAGTGATATTAGTTTTTTTTAAATTCAGGGTTACTTCGGAGCAGACACAAAAATCAGACCGACTGCAACCAGTTGTGCAAAACAATGAAATGCCTGTGGGCTGTATGGCAGGAAAAATGGAAATGCGGGTGCAGTTTGGGAGGGAGATTCACTGAGATCCTGGTGACTATAAAACTGAGGCTAACCTACCAGGTCACTAAACGGTCCAATTATTACTCACCCTCTAATAGCACGACAACTAAACATCAAAATCCATCTATTTTGATTAATTATATACTTTCTAAGCGATCAGTGTTAGAATTTACTTTCAGTGAAATTCTCGATTTCCTCCAGGTCCGGTTCCGGGCGATTATGATGATGTTGAGACTGAAGCCATTGAGACACAGGGCAGTGGTTCTGATGATCCCTTCACATGGACAAGTTCCGGCGGTGATCTGCCCAGTCTGGGTGAGTGAATTACTGACACTCCCACAGTACCCAGCCCTCTGTGTGCTGGAGCAATTTTGAATTTTCTGGTAATCTCTGGTCAATGCTGCATTTACAGACAGACAATCTAACTACCAAATATATCGGGATTTGCCCAACGCAAAAGTCACACTGTGAGGAACCCTCAACAAGCGTTGGGAGAAAGAATGTTGATTTGAAACAATTTCATGTCCGTTGCACTTTGTCTGCTGTCATTTAAAATTGGATCGATTATCAGCATTTTATGATTTTTAATCAGCGGGAATCAAGGGTTATGGACATAAAGCGGTAAAGTGGAGAAGAGGATTATCAGATCAGATCAGAATGATCCAATTGGGTAGTGGCGCATACTCGATGGGCCATATGGTCTACTTCATCTCCGACATCTTATGGTCTTATTGTGAACTGACATTAATTACAGAGGGTTTGCAAATCTGCTGTTTCACAGGATCACATATTTCCCGGAGAGAGAATAACGGACCAGATGTCTAAGGACCAGAAGTTTGAGCTGTTGTGGTTTTGTTGCTTGCTGGGAAGACGATGAACAGTTCAGTGGATCACTGGGAACTTTCCTGTAACATTACCCGTCCCCGGCTGGCTCAGCTCATGCGCTGCTGGAACTCAGCTGTTCCTCTGAAAGGTGGAAATGTGATTTTTCCAACGTGCTTCCGGCTGGTCAATCACATTGTCACCTTCAGGAATTGAAGTCAAACAAAGCTCTGCTTACCAGTCCCATTCACCCAGCCGCCCTGACCTACATTGCATCCCAGTTAAACACCATCCCGATTTAAAATTCTCATAGTTTTCAGATCCCCCTCCAACTCTGTAATCTTTCCCAGTCCCACAGTTTCCCTCTAATTCTGCCCGATTCAACATTCCAAGATTTATCGCTCCATGATTGGTGTTTGAGACTTCAGCTGTTAAGGTCCTAACTCTGGAATTCCTTCCCTAATCCTTTCGGCCTCTCCATCTCCCTTTCCACCTTTATCACATGGTTTAAAACTTGTATTTCTGACCAACCTTTTGGTCATCTCATGTGACTCCATGTCAAAGTTTGCTTTGAAACGCTTTTGTTAAAAATTTGGCACTTTTGAACTCCCCGTACCCATGCAGCGACTGACTACAATCTCTGAACCTTCCTTGCACTATTTTGAAGCGGGACACAGTGGTATTTTCAATGGACAAATAATTCTGGTATCCCGTGCAATTCGGAACCCAAGTTCAAATTGAACCATGGCTGAGAGTGAAATCAATTATTTTAAAATTATCTGGAATTAAGTTCAACGTTAACCATGACACCATTGTCACCGTCATCACACAAAAAAAACATGTGGCTCATTAATTTCCTTCCTTCCATTGCCTGGCCTACACGTGACAATAGTTCGAATGCAATGGCCCAGTAAGTCATGGCCCAGTAAGTCTTGCAGTCGAAGGGCAATTAGCGATGCAGTCCCACACCAACCCCCCCCCCCCCCCCCCCCACATAATAATTTTAAAGAAGTACTTTAAATCATTCACAACATTCAATTATAATCCGTTGATGCTCTTTTCACCCAAAATAGTCCGCTAATACAAAGGATAAAATATCCCCATACCTCAAACAGCAGCAACACAAAGGGAAAATGCCAAAAAGCCACTCCAAAGGCAGCGTGGAAACTGGAGTGGAAAAAGCTGGGAGAAACAAATGGCCTAGCCGGTTGACGTATGAGGTGGCGAAACACAGGCGTCGCCAGAATGGGAAGGACCGACCCGCCAACACTGAGTGGAGGATGTTTCTCTCAAGGAAGCTGAGAGAACACAGAAGAGACAAACAACATTCAAGCTGCGGTCAGGGGTGCGGTCGCGGAAGCTCTGCCGACCATGCAGGTGGCCCGGGACAAGGTGGAGAGCCGACTGGGAGCTCAGGAAACACAATCAAAGAGCTGGAGAATACCGCAAAAGACCAGAACGTCACCCTAGAAAGAGCAGCAAGGCTGGTCAGGGGAGTCTGAAGGAGAAAGTTGACAACCAGGAAAACAGATAAGAGGTGTGAAGACTTGTGGAATGTGGGTCTGCCTGAGTGGATCGAAGGTAGGAACCCCATGGACTTTGTGGCATGAATGTACAGTGCAGAAGCAATTTGGCCCATTGAGTCTACACCGGCCCCTGAAAGAGTACCCTACCTGAGCCCACACTACCACCCTTTATCCGGAACCCATCAACGCCACCTAACTTTTTGAAACTATGGGGCAATTTTGCATCATCAATCCACCAAACCTGTACATCTTTGGAGGAATCCAGGGCAACCAGAGGAATTGCCACTCAGACAGGGGGAGAACGTGCATAAACCACACAGACAGTGATCCAAGCCGGGAATCCAACCCAGGTCCCTGGCGCTGTGAAGCAACAGTGCTAACAACTGTGCCACTGTGCTATTGGGTTTGATAGCTTCGCCAACCCACTGGTCACTTTGTCCAAAGTCGGGGAACAGATGAGGGCAATAATCACTAAAATGCACCGGTACCAAGAGCGGGAACCTATCCTGCACTGGGTGAGGCAGACAAAGAACTGTAACTGGGAAGGTCACCAGATTAGGATCTACATGGATATTGGGGCTGACCTGGCCAAGCACCAGGCAGAATTAACAGGGCGGAGGCTGCCCTGTAGATTGGGATGCTATACCTAGCCGAACTCTGGGTCACATTCCAAGACAACGAACACTTCTTCAATTCCCCTGTGGTGGACAGTGACAGCAGTGATGGGATCATCAGAAGAGACTTTATTTGTTGATTTGCTAACTGTGAACCGACATGATGAACACATTGTGTGGGACTGCACTGCCGCGCGGCACTGCACAACGTCGTTGTGTGGACGACAGATGAAAGAGAAGGAATGAGTGATGGCAGCAGAGCGCAGAAAAGGGTGAGGAGAATGGCAGGTAGGGAGCTCAGAGAACAGGCGATGGGAGGACACAACTAACCCTGGGAGGAAGGCTACCACACTAGCAGGGAAGCTAGCACCTGTAAACATGCAGAAAAGCGAGGCCGTAGTGCATCTCCTGCAAGGGAGAGACCGCCTGACAAAGGGGAGGGGGGCAGACAATGGTAATAGGGCACGACTTGGGGAAGAAACCGGGAAGGGAGCAAGGTGGGGGGCAGAGAATACCACAAGAGTAACGCAGGAACAAAGAGATCAAGCACATTAGGCTGGCTGCAACAGGTCATTCGTGGCGACTTGGAACAAAATGGCACTGCAAGCAACCACTATGGAGGGTCTGTGAACAAAGGCAAACCCCAGAGTGCAGGGTGACACCGTCATGGCGTACGCACAGTTGTCAGCCATCCTCAGCGCCCCTGAACAAACGGAAACCCCAGAGCGCAGGGACTTGACCTCATGGGGAGAACGATGACTGTGGCGATCTTGGACGACCCTCGAACAAAGGGAAACCCTGGAATGCAGGGGCGCGTCCATGAGGTAAGGGTGCTCCCGCAGGAATGGGGGGGGGGGCAGACAAAAAAAACCAGGATAGTCACCTGGAATGCCAACGGACTCTACGACCTAGTGAAAAGATCCAGAATCTTCGCCCACCTGAAAAGTTTGAAAGCTGACATAGTCTTCCACCAAGAAATGCACCTGCGAGAGAAGGACTGACTGCGGATAAGGAATGGCTGGGTGGGACAGACATAACATTCCTGCGATGGGACAAGGGCCATCCTGCTAAATAAGAGTTAACGGTGACAAAGAGGGTGACGGAAAAATGGGGATGGTACTCATGGTCAGCGGTGTCTTGGACAGGACACCAGTGGTCCTGGTCAACGTGTACACTCCCAACTGGGACGGAGTATATAAAAAAAGTCCATGGCGGAAAATCGCCGACAAAGACACGAGCCAACTAATCAAGGGGGTACTTCAACTGTGTACAGGACCCACGGACGGTCAGATCGAATCCCAAAACAGGAAAGATTTCCAAATTGGCAAAAGAAGTTGGCATATTCAAGGAGCAGATGGGAGCTGTGGTTCATCCACCCAGAGGAGAAGGAATTCCCTTTCTCCCAGGTACACAATGTATATTCATGGATCGACTTCTTTGTAGTGGGGAAATTGGTGCTTCATGGGCTAGTAAGAGCGGAATATTCCGCTAACGTATTCTCCGACCACGCTCCATATTATGTGGATGTGTAGTTGGAGATGGCTGCAACCAACACAGGTTGGACATGGCCCTCCTGGCCGATAAGGCTTTCTGCGAGAAAATGTCAGAGGCCTAGATGAGTATGTTACTGATAACCAGAATGGGGAGGCGTCATCCTCCAGGTTCTGGGAGGCACTGAAGTTGTGATCAGGGTTGAAATTATTGCCCTCAAAGCACGAATAGACAGGCAAAAGCGGGTGGCTAGGCAACAGCAAGCCAACTCCATACTGGGAGGAGACCGGCGATACTCCGAGGACCGTACTGTAGAGCTCCTGTTGGAGAGGAAAAAGCTAGACTTTGACATTCCGTCCAAGAGGAAAGCTGTGCACCAACTCCGCCAGACACGAGGGACCCTGTACGAGCATGGAGATAAGTCCAGCTGCGTGCTGGCTCACCAGCTGAAAAAGCAGGCAGCCACGAGGGAAATGGTCCAGATTAGGGACAGCAAAGGCAATGTAGTCGCGGGGACAGAAAAGGTTAACAAAGCATTCGAGACCTCCTAGCAGGGGACCCGAGGATGAAGCAGTTTTTCGATGGACTGGACATACCAGTCGTGGGGGAGAATAGGAAATTGGGGCTGGAAGCACCACTAGAACTAGGAGATGTCATGGAGCACATCAATTCACTGGAAAGGGGCACCCTGCTGCCTCCGCTTGCACAAGCCTCAATCATACGGATACCCAAGAAAGACAAACCCAACAGATTGTGGGTCCCATCTCTCCGCCAAACGCAGGGAGAGTGCAGATGATCAAGATGAACGTACTGCCCAGGTTCCTCTTCAGATCCAAGTTCTTCTTCAACTCATTAGAAAAAATGATCATGGCGTTTGTGTGTTGGGGGAGTGGGGGTATGAGAGCGAGAATCATGGTGTCCTAGACCTCCCGAACCTACAAAATTACCACTGGGCAGCAACCGCGGAGCGGGTAAAAGAGTGGACAAAAGAGCCAGAAGCCAAGTGGGTGCTTATGGAGGGCATCTGAAGTGGGACCTGGCCACGGCGGCATTTCCATCCCCACCGAACAAATACTCAGCACGTGCAGTGGTGATAGCAATACTCTGATTGTGGAACCAGCTGTGACAGCACTTCAGGCAATCCAAAATGTCTGACAAGGCCCCCATCTGCAACAACCGCAGTCTCAAGCCTACAACAATGGACATTGAAAAAATGGAGACAGGACAGGGAGGACGCTGACAGTTGGGGACTGCTACACTGACAACAGATTGACAACATTCCAGGAACTAACAGAGAAGGTCCAGCTGATAGGGGAAACAAACGGAAGATACATGCAGGTAACTTCTTGCATTGGGAAATGAGGACATATCCACTGCCACCGAAACAATCGTTGTTAGAGGACCTACTGGACGCGGACGCCCTAGGGAAGGGGCACTGCGGTGACACGTTTGGACAACTACTGGGGAGCGCTAACACACAACTGGACAAGACAGGAAAAAAGTGGGAGGAGAACTTGGGGTTTGAAATAGGGTGGGGACTCTGGAGCAAAGCACTGCATAGGGTCAACTCCACCTCCACTTGCGCAATGTTAACCAAATACAGCTGAAAGCGGTACACAGAGCTCACATAACTAGAACCCAAATGAGCAGGTTGTTCCCGGAGGTGGAGGACAAATTCAAATGGTGCTAAGGAGACCCGGTCAATGACACCCACATGTTCTGGTCTTGCCCCAGACCCGTTGGGTTTTGGACAGTCTTCTCTGAAAGACCGTAGCCACAGTATAACAATGAGGCTGTGGGGGGGGGGGGGGGGGGGGGGTAACAAAGAGGCATGGAGCCCAACCATACCGAGCAAATAACAAAATACACGGCATCACACCAACCCATTAAGGAGAGGATATAAAAGCTGATGAGGGAAGGCGGCACTGCAGATGCCAGAAGGGAAGGGGATTCAGGAAGAAAAGGGGAAGAATTAAACAGGGGAACAAGCAAGAACTAAATGCCTACTGGAGAACGTAAAACGAGAAGCTGTAACTGCTGTAAATAACAGAAGATAACCGATGTGTATGTATATTTTTCTTTAGTTTTCAATGTATGGCCATGCTTACCTTTGTTCTCTTATGGAAAATCTTCACTATATCCTTTAAAAAAATTATAAACTGTTACCCCCTTCAGAATCCAACTCTGAGGCTCGTACTAAATCAGTTTGTCATTCTCTTGCATGCCTGGAATCAATGAAGGTGACATATTCAAAAATGGGCAACGACCATGTGGCTCAAAATCTAACGTCAAACCGGTCAGAGCAATGTAGTATTATTTGCTCCAAAGTTTGAGAGAAAGGGCTGGGAATGCGCACAGTAGGTTATTGTTTGTGAAGCTTATTCAAACTTTAGTAAGACTGAAATTTATCAGCTGAAACATGTTTTTATTTACTAATGAGTTAAATGGCTATTTGAGGTAGAACTGTTATGGGTAATGAAAAGGCTCCCTTTGATATGTCTATGTAACAATTGGAATTGTTTTAACAGAAGGAAACACAACAAAGATTTGTATTTTGTAGCAATTTATGACAATCCGACGCCTGAAAGTACCTTGCAAGCATTAACTTACTGTTTGTAATGAGGTCGCTGGGCAACTGATATTCGCAGGGCAAACCCCCTGAGCAGGATGCTAATGAATAGATATTTTGCTTAAGAGGATGTCTGATTGCAGCACATAAGTTGCATCCGAAAGTCAGCGCTTTTGGCAATGGAGCACTTCATCAGTACTACACCTGGGGTACCAGTCTTGATCTGTCTACTCAGTTCCTAGGCTAGAAGTTGAACTTGGATAATAAGAGGTGATTGTTCTGCAATCTGAGCCACAGCTTAGGTTTCCCTCACACTGAGGATATATTTTTTTTCCATTCAGGTCCAATTGGCCTCTAATCCGCAATGTGATATCTCCAGGAGCACCACAGACCTGCAGGAAATATTCTGAGAAAATGTACATTCTAATCTCGGACTGTATGGAAAAGTCAACTATGCTTTTCTCGATATAAACCTGACTTTATATTAACTAGTTTCCATGTTACTTTGTGTTGAAATAACTGGACTGTCATTTTCTCAAAAAATGTAAACTTTTAATTAAACTGTTGAAGCAGATGTTGAAGACAGAGTGTATTTCAGATCATTTTGCTGTCTGTATTAATGCTGCAGTATATTTCCCTGCATGTGCTGTGGTCTGGCAGGTGGTGAGTGCCGGGCAAATCAAATCCCAAAGGGCACTTTGCAAGCTATCACAACACATTTCTGTTGCATTTTGACTGCAATATGATCTGTGTAATTAAGTCCAAAGCCACAAATTCACAGAACACAGATTTTAAATATTAAATTAAAACATTTATCAACAAAAACTTCAACAAACAAGGTTCCACTTACACAGTTTAAATTAGTCTTACAGAACATTCCACCAAAAGGATTGCATACGGACTTAGACTCACAAATAAACACCCCTTTAGGAAAAGATCCCTTGTATAAAATCCAGCAAAGTTATCGCAAGGCAAACACACTGTTGCTGTAGTGAAGATATGTCATAGGGCATCCCTCTCAATCACACTCTGCTGTGGAAACTCAAAAAAACTTTAAATTAAAACCCTGATTTCTGAAAAAGCAGACACCATTCTTCACAGTTCCCTTCCAGCACACCCCAGGGCTTTTAAATAGCCATCGCTTAAGCTCACAGAACCTCTCCTTAAGTACTCTCCCCCTGCAGCACCCCCCCCCCCACCCCCCCCCCCCCCCCCCCAGTGTTATCATTTTTTGAATTTGACCTTTCACAAAACGGAAAAATCTTTTCTGTGCTCCCTATTACCACCACTTCCAGGTAAAATAAACTTTAATACCCTTGCCTTATTTATAACCTTTTCCAAGTTGGACACCTTTCTTTACTTCCCTTTCAAATTCAGCAACTGAACACAGCAAATCTTCATTATCTCCGAAAACAAATTTCTACGCAACGTTTATTTGTTATGGAAGATTCAATTTGATCATGTTTACTTCAAGCACCTGCCTTTTCACACCTCAACCCCATTTGATGTCCTCAAAACCTCTAGACACCCAATCCCCAGCTTAATTAAATGATATTCACTCACACATACACACACAAGCCTGCTTCACAGAATAGCATAACAAACCTGCAAAATCAGGCTTCAGACCACTCGGAAACACTGAATTGCAGAAAGATGGTTTCATTTCTTCAACCGATTTTACATTACTTCCTATATTTATCTTTGCAAACACAACTATTACACTTTGGGGTAGATGCACCGATCATGAACATATACACAAATATTTTGTACAAAATGAGAACATCCCAGCCCATTCTACATTTTCCAAATGTTTGAATTTTAAACTCTCGACAACGCGTCTGCAATTATCCTTTCTCGTCGAGCCTTCTGGATAATTTTAGAAATTAAACAGATGCACTAACAAACTCCACCTGAACAGTCTGCTATTCTGCTTTCAAAACTTCTGCAGACATGTCAAAGGATTGTGGTCAGTGTAAATAATTGTCTCTGACAAATTGCTTGCAATATAAATTTCAGAATTTTATAAGACTAACAGCAAACCGAGAGTCTCTTTCTCGATGGCTGAATATTTCTACTGATGTGCATTCAACGTCCGTAAGAAATATCCTGTCTCTTCAAAATCTACTTCATTTTCTTGTAATAACACAGAACCAACACCCACATCACCGATGTCAATAGCAGCATAACCTGATTTGTAAAATCCGGTTCTGTTGAAACAGGTGTAGTATCAATCCGGTGTAGTGGTTATTCCGCTTTCAAACTGTCAAATGCATTCCGACACTCATGTATCCATTGGAATTGACTGCTCTTTTTAAAAACTAATTCAGTCAATGGAGCAACTACACTTCTAAACTTTGACACAAACTTCCGATAAAATCCACCCATGCCTAGAAATCTCAAAACTTCCCCTTTTGTTGAAGGCATTGGGAATTTCACAATGTCATTTACTTTTACATTTCGGAGGGCCACTTGACCATGTCCAACAATGTGCCCCACAGTGACCGTGTCCGACAATGTGGCCTACATAATTCACTTTTGGATTAAAGCCAAATTGGGTTCTTGCAGTCGATCAAACATTTCCTGTAAATGTTGCAAATGTTTCTCCCACATTTGACTGAAAATTACTAAGTCATCAATTTTTAAAAATAAATTTAGTGTACCCAATTATTTTTTTCCAATTAAGGGGCAATTTAGTGTGGCCAATCCACCATCCCTGCACATCTTTGGGTTGTGGGGGCAAAACCCACGCAAACACAGGGAGAACGTGTAAGCTCCACACAGACAGTGACCCAGAGCCGGGATCGAACCTGGGACCTCGGTGCCGTGAGGCAGCTGTGCTGACCACTGCACCACCGTGCTGCCCATTAGTCATCAATATATACACCACCATTAATCAGACCTTGAATTATTTTGTGTACGTTTCTGAAGCTGGGTGATCTGGCAAAAAAAAGCCAATTTCTATTTTGCGCTTTCTGATAAGTGTACTTGCCAATACCTCGTAGCAAGTCAATTCATGTGATAAAATCTGACTCTCCCACTTTCTCAATACAATCATCCAATCATGGACTATAATATGAATCTATGTTAGTTACTTTGTTCACTTTGCGGTAATCAACAGAGTCTTTGTGATCCATTTGATTTCACAATGGGTGAACTCCAGTTACTGGCTCTGGGATGCAATTCTGAAATATGAATCTGACTTCATTTTACATTTGAGCTAATTTTACTGAATTTAACCTATAAGGGTGTTGCATTATTGAAACCAAAGTCCTCACATCCACAGCATGTACAGCTAAATGCTTTTTAAAATGTGTCTTATTTCCACAAATTGCTTTTTGTGACTGCAATGGCACTTTCAAATCATTTTGACATTTTCTGGAAGTTAACTCAGTATCATAGTTAGATTCCAAGTATTAATACGTTAGATTCCAAATATTTCCTCATTGCCAAGTTTAATTAGAGGAAAGTCAATTTCAGAATACTTCATTTCTACCCCCTTTTCCTTATCCACGACCACCAGTATTTCCTTCTGATTATCCTTCATGCCGAAGTATTTTTAAGCATGGCACACTCTCGGATACATTTTTCTATTCAATTTTTCTCTGAAATTTGTCACATAATCCAGGAGAGTAGTTTCAGAACTTTGACTTATTAACTAAATCCTGTTGATTGATTAGGAATGTCCATTATAGAGAACAACAAAAATGTGTTCCCTCAATCCCAATACTCTTGGAAGTCTTAAATAAAAACTCTCATCAGGATCTTTAATGTCTATGCCGTCTCTCGAAGGAACTTGTTATTCAGGGTGATAGAGTGATGAACTGAACTGCTTTATTCTAAAGCCACTTTGTTCAAAGTACTTGTTCAACAGCTTACCAACATCAGTAAATAAAACCTGTAACGACAAAATTACATTGACAGTTAAAATTAGTCTGACAGAACATTCCCCCAAAATATTCCTACACCATTAGAGTCACAAATAAACATCCCTGTTGAACAACAATCCCTTCGAGATACAGAATCTATTTTATATATCCAGTAATATTACTTTTTCTGAGTTACAAAGCCAGGGCTCAGAGTGTGGACAGGGGCGAACCACTAATCCAGCTCCTTGCCTGCTCCAAAAACCAATTCAAATTCAAATTGAATCCAATTCATGGTCCCCCACAAGAGAGACATACCAGATCTGAGCCAAATGGCTATTACACTTGATCTTAGCCAAATTGGAAGGAATGTCACACAGCTTCCCTACCTGTCCCACTTTGCACTGGAAGTTCAAGAAACCTTAAAAGAAGTCAATGTTCTGGGTTGACCGATGCTGCCTCACTTTGCTTCCTCACAGTTCTCTTCCAACATAGCTCACGACGCAGGTCTTAGCTGCCACTCTAGGCTTTCAAAATTTTTCTTCAGTACTTTCCTCCCACTTTTATCTTCATTCTTTTCTCCTTATGCTTCTTTGAAATTTACATTTCCCAGTATATTCCCAGTACATTTCCCAGTAAAAACGTTTGTTTTCCCTATTACAACCACTTAAACTTTAAATAACCTTACCTTCTTGATTCGTGACCATTTCCGAGTCGTAACTTTTCATCTCCTTCTGAAATTCAACAACTGAGTACACCACACCATTTTTCTCTCATAATGCAAATCTCTACCAATGGTTTTGTTCTTTCCAGACGGTTCATCTTGCCAATAGTTACTTCAAGTGCCTGCCATTTACAGCTGGGCCCCTTTGATGTCCTCAACTCTGCAGATGCCCAGTCCCCAGCTAAAGTGGATTATCCTCATACACAGATCAAAAAGAAAACACAATAAGCCCCAAAATGTAAGAAATAATATATTTCTTCACACATGTATGATTTAACTCCCAATGGAGATTAAGATGCTGTGTTTATCAATTGATTGAACAATTTCCATCTCCTTGAAAAATTATTGGAACATTTTGGCAAATAAGTCGTCTGCCTGTCCTATCGCAGTTCATTGTGAAAGCCCTCTCCCTACACTCGATGTGCATTGACTGCTGCTCCTTCATAATGGTACTGGTGATATATAATGTTTATCAATAAAAGCACATTGATTCAAAATGTTAGTTAGAATTTCTGTCTTTGTCCGATTTAATGACGTCACAGGCCTGCTGCCAACTCCAGATGGCCACCAATACCTGTCGGCGCATGCGCACTGTTCTGCACATGCATGGGAGTTCAGTGGCTTCCCCACTGCGGTCTGCCAATAGCCTTTGCGCATGCGCCTAACAGGTTACCGCCCTCGGACCCTGGCTGTCTGTCTGTCCCGGGTTGCAGAGACAGACAACGGTCAGCAACCAGGTTCATTCTCAATCAGTTTTTAAGTTAGAGCCACAGCTTTCAAGTGTAATTTTCTCATTCATGGACACAACAATTACAAGCTGCACCGCATATTTATCAAGTTTCAAGTAATTTACAATTTTCACCTCATACATCAACAGACTTCTAAGGAATTGAATGAAATCCTAACAAGAGACGATGTACTAGCCTTTGATATTTTGTTTTAATTGCATCCACTGATTATTTCTAATTTGCTCATCTGATTTATCTCAACTAAAAGCAAAAAGGAAATAACATTTCAATTTCCAGCAAAAAGAAAACTTCCACCGTGTCCGATTGAAACTATTTTCTCTGTTTGATTCTGGAGAAAGGACTTTCTGCAGCCAGATGGTGGCGCGCTGATCAGCTGCAACTTCAGCAACAATTCAGAATTTGGACAAACACTGGGCTCCAGTTCTGAGAATCAGAATTCCCAACGGCCACTCCCTCCACCCCTTGAGGAACCTCATCAGTTTCAAATTGTAATAAAGACACCTTCCTCCCAGTCAAATGTGGTTCATCTCGACATCCGCCATCAAAGGACAAATCCAATCCTGGCTTGCAATTGGAAATGAAATCAGCTGTTGTAGTAAGATTAGGATATTCTATTTTCTTTGCTCATAGGTTAGCGTAATCAATATCACAAACTGTTATCATTCCCCAAAATACAAAACGAACTAAAATAATACATTTGAATTCTCTGGAAATGATACACATGGGGCTGAAGTGTGGGTCAGTAAATTTGCTGATGACACCAAGATTGGTGGAGTAGTGGATGAGGTGGAAGGCTGTTTTAGGCTGCAAAGAGGCATTGATAGGATGCAGAGCTGGGACGGAAAATGGCAGATGGAGTTTAACCCTGATAAGTGCGAGGTGATTCATTTTGGTAGAAAAAATCTGAATGCAGATTACAGGGTCAACGGCAGGGTTCCGAGGAATGTGGAGGAACAGAGAGATCTTGGGTTCATGTCCACAGATCTCTGAAGGTTGCCACTCAAGTGGATAGAGCCGTGAAGAAGGCTTATAGTGTGTTAGCGTTTATTAACAGGGGGCTTGAGTTTAAGAGTCGCGGGGTTATGCTGCAATTATACATGACCCTGGTGAGACCACATTTGGAGTATTGTGTGCAGTTGTGGTCACCTCATTATAGGAAGGACGTGGAAGCATTGGAAAGGTTGCAAAGGAGATTTACCAGGATGCTGCCTGGTTTGCAGGATAGGCCTTATGGGAAAAGGTTGAGGGAGCTAGGGCTTTTCTCTTTGGAGCGGAGGAGGATGAGAGGCGACTTAATAGAGGTTTATAAGACAATGAAAATCACTTATTGTCACAAGTAGGCTTCAAATGAAGTTACTGTGAAAAGCCCCTAGTCACCACATTCCAGCACCGGTTCAGGGAGGCTGGTGCGGGAATTAACAGTGCTGCTGGCCTGCCTTGGTCTGCTTTCAAAGCCAGCGAATTAGCCGTGTGCTAAACCAGCTGATGAGGGGGATAGATAGAGTGGATGTTCAGAGACGATTTCCTCAGGTGGATGTAACTGTTACAAGGGGCATAACTATAAGACAATGGGCCAAGTCCTGGAAAATTGGATTACAATAGCTCGGTGGTTATTTTGACCGTCAGAGACAAGATCAGCCGAAGGAAACTTTCTGTGCTGTCTGACTCTATAACTGCAATTTCCTACCCTGGGAATCTGTCCAGGCAAATCTGACCAGAATTTAACACGTTTTTGTACCTTAATTCCAAAGGCTAATAATTTTAAATTTCCCCCACAGCAGCGTAATGTTTAATGGATGAAGAGATTGACTGCACCGTGCAGAATCTTCCTTCTGATTGTCTGACTGGATCCAGTGAAGTACCGAAATCCACCAGCAGAGGGTGTCCATTATTCTAAATGTTGCAATTTTAGCAAAAGCAATATAATTCCCAGTCGATTGAATCAACTTTAAATAACACAAAATAACTCACAGGGTGTCTGTACACTCAGTGGAACCAGTAACAGGGTGTCTGTACACTCAGCAGAAACAGTAACAAGTTAATAGGAAACTAATCTGAAAGTAGATGATGATCCCATGTTGTACTGGTGTATTTAAGAATACAACTGAAGCTGCAACCTGATGATTTGGCGTTTTGAATATTGGGCTGTAATTTAGAAACATCTTGGTTTCAAACTGTTCTCGGTAAATATTTGAGTGTATTGTCTTTTGTGCTGATCTTGTTTCTCCCGCTGTTAATGTTCTCACTGTTGATGCTGCTTCATGTTAGAATTGTCCCTCTGTATTGGATGTCATTCCCGATCAGCCTCCTGCAGCATCTCCCAGCTGTTTGTACCAACATCACCCAGATTCAGCTTGTTCTTCACAGCATCCTTCAGATCCTCCCCCCCATCTATTCCACACACTCATGTTTCAGTTCCTTGTGGATGACACATCCGTGTCTGTTTACCTGCAGCAGAGTTGGGATTTGATTGGGATTGTCACAACACTGTTTGACTTTCCCTGAGACAACCAGAGACCACAGACAAGGCAGAGTTTGAGAACGCTGTGCTGCATTGCACTGTGTTCTCCACAAACCCACCCTTTCATCTGTCAAAGAAGCAACTCAATGAAAACCTGCCTGCACCCGTCCCACCTGGACCCCTCCCCCCCCCAACCCTGCCCCACCTGGCGAGAGGCAAAACGTCTGAACACCACCAGTGTAAAATTCCTCCGATGGCGGGTCACTCTTCCCGCTGGCAGCTGCCTTAAACCCCATTTGCATTTCTTAGTATCTCATGAATGCTCATTAAAACAGCTGGCTGCCAGAATCCAGTCAGGCTTTTCAATCTTGCATCACACGAGCGAGAAATCAGGTTGGCATCAAACCCGATTGATAAAGGCTGCATGGACAAGATCACCCTCAGTTCACCAGAGACTTTGTGCTCAGTGCAACATGTAAAGCCTGCCTGCCGTAGTGCAATGCTGCTCCTAATACTCTGTTCACAAGCCTAATGGGACAGCCCAATTCCTGCCTCCATCTCCAAGCCGAGCTACTCTTCATGGCTGGCACCGTGCTGCTGCACCCCCATCCTGTGTCACCAAATCGATTCAGTACTCTGCCGGAGTTGGGATTACAGAGATCTCCATCCCCTCAGTGCCACATACCAGCATCTATCTGCACAGCACTGTGCTGCAGGATAGAGGACAACCTCACAGCAATGGTCTGAAGTTCAACTGGGGGTGGGGTGCAAGGCGAAGGCAGGGGATGAGGTGGACAGACAAAGACAAGCAGGTCCAAAGTGAAAGGAGGGTTGTGCCAGGAGTGGGTTGGGGAAAAGGAAAACACTGGAGGATAATGTAGAAGGAGGTCCCTACAAGGAGGTAGAAAGGGTGAGGGCTCACAACGGTAGGCAGAGGGGCAAGGAGACAGATGAAGAGGGGAATGGCCCTTCCTGTTTATTCCCTTATTTCCCCCTTTTATTTTTGTTGTTACATTTTTGAACCATGGATGATTAATGGACATGTGTCTTTAAGGCAAGCAGTCTGTATCTTTAATTCAAACAAAATAATCCAGAAGTGACCAATGAATTGGTCCACAATGCTGTGCTCTGCCCGGTTACAGGTGGTGATAGAATCTGATACCACTGGTATGCTTTTCAGAGTTCCACGGTTTCAGTTTTGATCTTGGCAGCCCCAGGAAAGTACTTGCCACATTCACCTCTCCATTTTCCTCCAGAAAGGCTGTGTTTCTGAACAGACAGAGAGCCTGGATTAATGTATTTACAGGAGAACCATTACAGGCTGTGCACGCAAAGTCCAGAATGTATGCGGCAGGTGCTATCTCTCTCCAGAAGGCCTGTGAGTGCTGTTGTCCTGAAACTACAGAAGCCTGAATGTGAATCATGGACTGAAAGCAAATTTGAACAGAAATCGGGGGTGGGATTCTCCAGTCCCGTGGCAGAGTGGCCACGCCGTTGTAAACACCGCGGGCAACGCGGGATTCGCGTATGCGCAGTTGCACCACTGCCAATGAGGACATGCGCAGTGGCACCGGCGCCAACGCGTGCCTGTGCAGTGGCCTCCTTCAATGCGCCGGCCCCGACGCAACATGGCGCAGGGCTACAGGGTCCAGTGCATAGGAAACAAGGCCCCCAGCCACAGAGGCCGGCCCGCCGATCGGTGGTCCTGATCGCAGGCCAGGTCACATCGGAGGCCCCCCCCGCTGGGGTCAGACACCCCTCCCTCAAAGGCCGCGACCCGACCCTTACACGGCAAGGTCCCGCCGGCCCAGAGCAGGTTAGAACGGCGCCAGCGGGACTCGGCTCTTTTCCTATGGACGCTCGGCCCACCCGGAGAATCATGTGCCGGCGTCGGGGCGGCGTGGTCCATTCACGGGGATTCTCCGGCCCAAGGTGCCTCTCCAAAAAATGCTGTGAGTAATGCATTTCGTGACTGCAGAGCAACTGAACGAATGAATCTAAAGAGAAGATCATTACAGACTGCAAGGCTGTGAAAGAAGTGTGCTAAGAACCATCATTTGATGCAAAGACTCTTTGTTCCTTTTACTCATGATTTTTACCTCTTTCCGCCCTCTGTGTTGATCTGTCTGTGTGTGTGTAGAGTGTGCAGGGCAAGTCAAGGTAGGAATTAGTTATTAGCTAATAGTTTGCATGTTGTATTTGCTTCATATTTCATTATAGTCCTTGTTATAAATAAACAGTAATTGTGCTTACATTTACAGTAAGTTAATGTACAGTCTGTAATAATTGGGCAGCCAAGGGCCAAAGGCTTCGAGCATTTAAAAAAAAAGTATTGGTTGATTCACTTGTATTGTAACTCCAGGGCACGTGGGGATGCAATTGACTGTGCACTAACCCAGCATGTCGTAACAAGAGGATGAACAATGGAAGATAGAGCAAAGACCGAGGGGCGGGAAGCTGAAGTCTGACAAGGCCGCATAAAAATCAGGCTAATGAGGAGGTCTCAGGGCTTGGCACATGTATCACTGGAAGGGTATTCTTGCAGACTGCAAATTATGGGGTGAGTGCCTGTTCGTGTGGCACATTCGGGATGGTTCACATGAACACAAAACAGATCAGGACTGCAGCCCTTTGTGAAGGTCACTGTTGTTCGTGGTCCTGATTGGAAACAGGAACTATGCCAAGGCTTCCATCAAAGTTCAGGGGCTGGTAGACAGGCAAACAAGGCATTCAGGGCCTCTGTGATGGTGCAGATGCACCTGTGCACCAAGGTCAGAACCATGATGGCCTCTTGCGCTGGCGCCCTTCTCTGCTGCCAGGTGTACCGTCAGCTGGCGCTGTCCCGCTGACAGGTGGAGGCCAGTTGAGGGGGGGTGGTGGTATGGCGGAGGGTGGGGTTCAGGAACACATACGGCCAATGTCACTCTGCAGAACCAAGGCCAATGTGGGTGGTCAGTGGGGTGCGCAGAAAGATGG
Organism: Scyliorhinus canicula; assembly: GCF_902713615.1. NCBI lineage: Eukaryota > Metazoa > Chordata > Chondrichthyes > Carcharhiniformes > Scyliorhinidae > Scyliorhinus > Scyliorhinus canicula. The sequence goes on from NC_052163.1 coordinate 79,752,452, forward strand.
CTGGCTTGCAGGCCACGGCAATAGCAGTCCCGTGGCATTGCCCCAGTCCTGTGAGAGGTCACCCAGCCCTCAGCCTGCCCCCCACCCACCCCATCAGCCCCCCTCCATCCAGCCCCAGCAGGGTCCTCAGCCTAGCCACCCCAGCAAGTAATAGGACCAGCTGCTCACGGTCACATCTCTGCATGTCCTATCGCCTCTCTCTCACTGAACAGCCACAGTGCCATTGGGAATTTGTCCCAATGGAGGCATGGAATCGCGGAGGCCCCAGAAAATTCCATGTCAGCCCACTAATGATATGTCAATGCCGTTCACTGTACGTGTGTTTTGGAACACATTGACGCCACTGTCGATGCGGCAGAGAATTGCAATTTGGTGTGAAGCCGGTGTTAATTCCTGATTCATTGTGGCCAGTCTGGACTCAATAAAATCTGAGATGGATTAGCAGGTATCAATTATTGTTTTATTTCCACCAGCTTGCAATGCTGACTCACACGAGGGACATTAGAACACACACAGCTGTCTTCTAAAGTTCCCAAAAGTTAGTGAGAGTTAAGACAAAGAAATCACAGCACATATTGATTGAATCACATCAAGATTCGCATACAAGCTTCCCATAGGCCAATGTATACACCTTCTGACCTGACCATATATCCTGATTGGCTCACTTCGCATTTTCTCAATCCTGGCCTCTTGTTACCCAGCATCTTTTCACTATTCTCTCCACGAGGCAAAGCTCCCCTCCCCCTTCCTAGCCATGCTGTGCTCATCCCTTTGGTCTCTGTCTGTGAACCCATTACATTCAGGGTCCTACTGTCCATCATATTCGTTTGTTCACTTCCTCATTCCCTCCTTTTATTATTTCATGATACCCCATCGGTCCAAGCTGTAGCTATGGCCACTCAGCTAAGAAAACTCATTGCTGCATTTCTAAATCCTATTGCGGCACCCCATCGTCCGCTGCACCCTCGTGGACCCTAACAGCCAAGACTCTAGGGGCGGCTATCCGTTCCAGCGCACCCTACATTTTACCCATCACGCATTTAAGGATGGCCAAGCCCACAAAGATGCAGGCGAGATAGTCAAGAGCATACCGGTTCTGCATGGCAAACAGCCTGAGTTGAGGTAATTCCTTGGTTATTGCCCCGAGGGCCCCGAAGGCTTCGTTGCCCAGGATGGTAAGGCCACAAATAACTGAACCTGCCCAGCGTGCCAACTGGTGGTGCAGTATCCACGCAGAGGGGCAGGGGACCATAATAGGGACGAGAGTCCCGATAACAATTCGGCGGGGAAATGGGGGTGACAAAACATTGGTCGCTGTGCCATTAAAAATAGTTCCTCACTCCTTGTACAGGCTAGCATCACAATCAGTATATTGGTGAAATAGGGATTCCCCAGTAGCCCAGTTTATCCAGCTTCGGAACGCCCATTCAGGCCTCCTAGCAATGCAGAAAGCCCTAGTTCCAACAGTGATATGAGAGACATTCGCCCAGCCACAAAGGAGCTGAATGCCTGGCGTCAGCGGGACACAAGTGGCATTGTAACAGGCGCATTGACCTGATGTCAGGGTTATGCAACACTTTGGATCAGTACAAGTGGAGAACAGACATGTTATATTCATTTTCATCTCTACCAGCAAACAGCCGTACCCCTCACTGCTGAAACAATTCTCGCACGACTGGGAGTCTCTATTGGGAGTGAAGGGGCTAGGTATATACGCCCTCCACCGTCAAAGCTTATCATACTGTGAGTGGGAATTATCCCGAGGAAGGGGAAGGCGAATAGCTGGTGGGGCCGAACCCGGATCGTAAGGAAGAGTAACTTGCTCGGGCGGTGGCTCGGAACTATGACAATTAGCCACCGTTTCGGGGAGATCCCCAAAGTGGTGAGACGGAAAATAACCTAGACACCAATGCAGGGTTTGGGTAGCAGACAACCGGCTCCTGGCCATACATGCAGTGGTAGATTTGGTAGAAGAGATTCATGCTGCCCAGGTTCCCTTCGTTCTGGGTCCTAAGTGAAGTAAGTATACCTCCTGTTAACCTGCGTTATGGTCATGCCTCCCTTCCTACTTGTTCCGTCCTCTTGCTATTCCTCCTCTCTCCCCTACAACCTCTTCCTACACCACCCCCCCCCCCCCCCCCCGCCCCCCAACACGGTCTGATTTTACCTTTATGGCAACAGTCTTATCACATCCAAAAGCAAATGTACATTTACTCCAAAAACAAGGCAATGTCCATGCAATGTTCCCGTCCCAACGTCGGGACCGATATAAGTGTTTCATGAGCTCTTCATTGTCCTTTAACTTGATAACCTTCTATGAGTCGATACTGTGCCCTCGTACATGGTGGCATCGGAGAACGTCACCTCTGCAAAAGAGAAATATCCTTGTAGTTTGGTCGGGATTACAGGTACTGACGGTGTTCCAAGTGAGGCAAAGTCGAAGACAGCACAATCCGTCATGCTCCACACCTGTAAAACAGCGCTGGGGAAAGGAGGCAGGTTAGTGACCGACCATTGTGCAGTGGTGGACATGGACGCAAGCACTCCGCCCCTCCACTTTAACTGCAGTGGGGGTGGTAAGGAGAACTTGGAAGGGCACTGTTCATGTTGGCTCCAACCCCTTCTGAGTCCAGTTCTTAACCATGACATAACTACCAAGCTGCACTGAAAGCGAGCTATGTAATGGGGACAGTGACAGGTGAGCCGCTCGAACCTGGCTATGGAGTTCCTCGAAGGCGTTAGTGAGGGCGAGAACATAGTTAGTCCTTTATTTAGTCAGATGGTGAAACTGGACCAATCTGGGAACAGGCAGGTTCCAGGGAGTTCTAATGGGCCGGCCGTAAAAGATCTCAGCAGGAGAGAGCCAGGCCGATCCTGCAGGTGTGACCCACAGCTGAAAGAGGGCAACGGGGAGCAAGTTATGCCATGTCAGTCCCGTGTCCGCTCTTAATTGAGCCAATTTAGTTTTGAGGGTCTGATTGTGTCTCTCAACCAACCCAACACCTCACCCCAGCCCCCCACTCCACACCCTCACCCCAGCCCCCACTCCACCCCATCACCCCAGCCCCCACTCCACCCCCTCTCCCCAGCCCCACACTCCACCCCCTCACCCCAGCCCTCCACTCCACCCGCTCACCCCAGCCCCCCACTCCACCCCCTCACCCCACCCCCACTCCACTCCCTCACCCCAGCCTCCTCTCCACCCCCTCACCCCAGCCCCCCCTCTCCACCCACTCACACCAGCCCCCCAATCCACCCCCTCATTCCGGCCCCCACTCCACCCCCTCACCCCAATCCCTCACTCCACCCCCTCAACCCAGCCCCACTCCACCCCCTCACACCAGCCACACACTCCATCCACTCAGCCCAAACCCCGACTCCACCCCCTCACCCCAGCCCCCCACTCCACCCGCTCATCCCAGCTACCCACTCAACCACCACACACAAGGTGCCCACTCCACGCCCTAAACCCAGCCCCCGACTACACACCCTCACCCCAGCGCCCACTCCACCCCCTCACCCCGGCCCCCACTCCACCCCCTCACCCCAATCCCTCACTCCATCCCCTCACCCCAGCCCCCACTCCACCCCCTCACCCCAGCCCCACAATCCACCCCCGCACCCAAGCACTCCACCCCCTCACCCCAGCCCCCCACTCCACCCCCTCACCCCAGACCCCCACTCCACCCCCTCACCCCAGCCCGCCACTCCATCCCCTTACCCCAGCCCCACACTCCACCCCTCACAACCCCCACTCCACCCCCTCACCCCAGCCTCCACTCCACACCCTCATCCCAGCCCCCCTATCCACCCCCTCACACCAGCCCCCCAATCAACCCCGTCCCCCCAGCCCCCCACTCCACCGATCACCCCTGCCCCCACACCACCCCCTGACCCAAGCCCCCCACTCCACCCCCTCACCCCAGTCCCCACTCCATCCCCTCAACACAGCGCCCCACTCCACCGCCTCACCCCAGCCACCCACTCCATCCCCTCACCACAGCCCCCCCACTCCACCCCCTCACCCCAGCCTCCACTCCACCCCCTCACACCAGCCTCCACTCCACCCCCTCACCCCAGCCTCCACTCCGCCCCCTCACCCCAGCCCACACTCCACCCCGACACGCCAGCCTCCACTCCACCCCCACACCCCAGCCACCCACTCCATCCCCTCACCACAGCCCCCCCACTCCACCCCCTCACCCCAGCCTCCACTCCACCCCCTCACACCAGCCTCCACTCCACCCCCCTCACCCCAGCCTCCACTCCGCCCCCTCACCCCAGCCCACACTCCACCCCCACACGCCAGCCTCCACTCCACCCCCACACCCCAGCCTCCACTCCACCCCCTCACCCCAGCCACCCACTCCACTCGCTCATCCCAGCTCCCCACTCCACCCCCTCACCCCAGGTCCCACTCCACAACAGCCCCCCAGTCCAGCCCCTAACCCCAGCCCCCCCACTCCACCCCCTCACCCCAGCCCCACACTCCACCCCCTCCCCACAGCCCCCCTCCACCCCCTCACCCCAGCCCCCACTCCACCCCCTCACCCCAGACCCCCACTCCATTCCCTCAGCCCAGCCCCCACTCCACACACTCGCCACGACACAGCACTCCACCCACTCACCCCAATCCCTCAATTCACCCTCTCAACCCAGCCCCCCACTCCACCCCCTCACGCCAGCCTCCACATACCCCCCTCACCCCGGCCCCCACTCCACCCCCTCACCCCAATCCCCACTGCATCCCCTCACACCAGCTTCCACTCCACACCCTCACCCAAGCACCCACTTCACCCCAATCCCTCAGTCCACCCCCTCACCCCAGCCCCTCACTCCACACCCTCACCCCAGCCTCCACTCCGCCCCCTCACCCCAGCCCCTCACTCCACCCCCTCAACCCAGCCCCCCACTCCACTCCCTCCCCACTGCCACCCTCTACCCCCTCATCCCAGCCCGCCACTACCCCCACCTCACACCGGCCCCCTTCTCCACCCCCTCACCCCAGCTCCCCAATCCACACCCTCATCACAGCCCCCACTCCACCCCCTTACCACAGCCATACTCCACCCGCTCACTCCAGCCCCCCACTCCACCTGCTCATCCCAGCTCCAAACACCACCCCCTCACCAAGGCCCACACTCCACCCCGTCACCAATGCTCCCCACTCCATTACCTCACCCCAGCGCCCCACTCCACCCATTCACCCCAGGCCCCACTCCACGCCCTCAACCCAGCCTCCGACTCCACTCCCTCACCCCAGCCCCCCACTCCACTCCCTCACCCCAGCCCCCACTCCACTCCCTCACCCCAATCACTCACTCCATCCCGTCACCCCAGCCCCCACTCCTCTCCCTCACCCCAGCCCCCCACTCCATCCCCTCAGCCCAGCCCCCACTCCACACCCTCGCCACGACACACCACTCCACCCCCTCACCCCAATCCCTCACTCCACCCCCTCACCCCAGCTCCCCAATCCACCCCCTCACCCCAGCCCCCACTCCACCCCCTCACCCCAGCCCCCCACTCCACCCCCTCACCCCAGCCCCCACTCCCCCCTCACCCCGGCCCCCACTCCACCCCCTCACCCCAATCCCTCACTCCACCCCCTCACCCCAGCCCCCACTCCACCCCCTCACCCCATCCCCCCACTCCACCCCTTCACCTTAGCCCCTTACTCCATCCCCTCACCCCAGCCCCCACTCCACACCCTTACCCCACTCCCCCACTCCACACCCTCACACCAGCTTCCACTCCGCCCCCTCACCCTAGCCCCTCACTTCACACCCTGACCCCAGCCCCCCACTTCACTTCCACCCCCCAGCCCCCACTCTGCCCTCTCACCCCAGCCCCTCACTTCACACCCTCATCCCAGCCCCCCCTTTCACATCCACCCCCCCAGCCCCCACTCCACCCCCTCACCCCAGCCCCTCACTCCACCCCCTCACCCCAGCCCCTCACTCCACACCTTTACCCCAGTCCCCCACTCCACACCCTCACCCCAGCTTCCACTCTGCCCCCTCACCCCAGCCCCTCAGTTCACACCCTCATCCCAGCCCCCCACTCCACACCCTCACCCCTGCTTCCACTCCACACCATCACCCCAGCCCCTCACTTCACACCCTCATCCCAGCCCCCCACTCCACACCCTCACCCTAGCTTCCACTCCACACCCTCACCCCAGCCCCCACTCCATCCCCTCACCCCAGCCCCCCACTCCACCCCCTCACCCCAGCCACACACTCCATCCCCTCAGCCCAGCCCCACACTCCACCCCCTCACCACAGCCCCCACCACCAACTCACCACTGCTCCCACTCCACCCCCTCACCCCAGCTCCCCAATCCACCCCCTCACCCCAGCCCCCACTCCACGCCCTCACCCGAGCCCCCTACACCACTCCCTCACCCCAGCCCCCACTCCACCCCCTCATTCCGGCCCCCACTCCACCTCCTCACCCCAATCCCTCACTCCATCCCCTCACCCCAGCCCCCACTCCACCCCCTCACCCCAGCCCGCCACTCCACCCCCTCACCCCAGCCCCTCACTTCACACCCTGACCCCAGCCCCCCACTCCACCCCTTCATGCCAGCCCCCCACTCCACCTACTCACCCCAGCTCCCACTCCACTCCCTCACCCCAGTCCCCACTCCATCCCCTCACCGCAGCCCCACACTCCACCCCCTCACCCCAGCCCCCACTCCACACCATCACCCCAGCCTCCCACTCCCCCCCTCACCCCAGCCCTCCACTCCACCCCCTTACACCACCCCCACAATCCATCCCCGCACCCAAGCCCTCCACTCCTCCCCCTCACCCCAGCCCCCCACTCCACCCACTCACCCCTGCCCCCCACTCCATTCCCTCACCCCAGCCCCCCACTCTATCCCCTTACCCAGCCCCACACTCCACCCCCTCACAACCCCCACTCCAACCCCTCACCCCAGCCTCCAATCCACCTCCTCACACCAGCCCCCCTCTCCACCCCCTCACACCAGCCCCCCAATCCACCCCCTCACCCCAGCCCCCCACTCCACCCGCTCACACCAGCCCCCACACCACCCCCTCACCCCAGCTCCCCACACCACCCCCTCACCGCAGCCCCACTCCACTCCCTCACCCCAGCCCTCCCTCTCCACCCACTCACACCAGCCCCCCATTCCACCCCCTCATTCCGGCCCCACACTCCACCCCTCACCCCAATCCCTCACTCCATCCCCTCACCCCCGCCCCCACTCCAACCCCTCACCCCAGCGCCCCACTCCAACCCTTCACCACAACCCCCCACTCCACCCCCTCACCCCAGCCCCCACTCCACTCCCTCACCCCAGTCCCCACTCAATCCCCTCACCCCAGCCCCACACTCCACCCCCTCACCCCAGCACCCCACTCCACACAACCACCCCAGCCTCCCACTCCACCCCCTCAACCCAGCCATCCACTCCACCCCCTCACCCCAGCACCACAATCCACCCCCGCACCCCAGCTCCCCACTCCACCCATTCACCCCAGGCCCCACTCCACGCCCTCAACCCAGCCTCCGACTCCACTCCCTCACCCCAGCCCCCCACTCCACTCCCTCACCCCAGCCCCCACTCCACTCCCTCACCCCAATCACTCACTCCATCCCATCACCCCAGCCCCCACTCTACCCCCTCACCCCAGCCCCCCACTCTAGCCCTTCACCCCAGCCCCCCACTCGACCCCCTCACCCCAGCCCCCACTCCACTCCCTCACCCCAGCCCCCCACTCCATCCCCTCAGCCCAGCCCCCACTCCACACCCTCGCCACGACACACCACTCCACCCCCTCACCCCAATCCCTCACTCCACCCCCTCACCCCAGCTCCCCAATCCACCCCCTCACCCCAGCCCCCACTCCACCCCCTCACCCCAGCCCCCCACTCCACCCCCTCACCCCAGCCCCCACTCCCCCCTCACCCCGGCCCCCACTCCAGCCCCTCACCCCAATCCCTCACTCCACCCCCTCACCCCAGCCCCCACTCCACCCCCTCACCCCATCCCCCCACTCCACCCCTTCACCTTAGCCCCTTACTCCATCCCCTCACCCCAGCCCCCACTCCACACCCTTACCCCACTCCCCCACTCCACACCCTCACACCAGCTCCCACTCCGCCCCCTCACCCCAGCACCTCACTTCACACCCTGACCCCAGCCCCCCACTTCACTTCCACCCCCCAGCCCCCACTCTGCCCTCTCACCCCAGCCCCTCACTTCACACCCTCATCCCAGCCCCCCCTTTCACATCCACCCCCCAGCCCCCACTCCACCCCCTCACCCCAGCCCCTCACTCCACCCCCTCACCCCAGCCCCTCACTCCACACCTTTACCCCAGTCCCCCACTCCACACCCTCACCCCAGCTTCCACTCTGCCCCCTCACCCCAGCCCCTCACTTCACACCCTCATCCCAGCCCCCCACTCCACACCCTCACCCCTGCTTCCACTCCACACCATCACCCCAGCCCCTCACTTCACACCCTCATCCCAGCCCCCCACTCCACACCCTCACCCTAGCTTCCACTCCACACCCTCACCCCAGCCCCCACTCCACCCCCTCACCCCAGTTCCTCACTTCACACTCTCACCCCAGCCCCCCACTTCACATCCACCCCCCAGCCCCCACTCCAACTCTCACCCCTTCCCCCCCACTCCACCCCTTCCCCCCAGCCCCCATTCCACCCCCTCACTCCGGCCGCCTGTCTAATGATACATGCTGTCTTGTGTCTTTCAGGACCAGCCCTGATCGTCCCGGGCCGTCTGGCAGAAGGTCCAGTGGCCCCCAGGGATGTAGGCCATGCGGGGGAGGCAGGCGTTACAGAAGGCCTGCCACCAAGACCGAGACCCAGGATACGGACACCCAGGACATGGAAACCCAGGACACTGACACCCAGAGAACAGACTCCCAGGACGCGGACACACAGGACACGGACACCCAGGACACGGACACACAGGACACGGACACACAGAGGACAGACACGCAGGACATGGGCACCTCGGACACGGACACCCAGGACACGGACACCCAGGACACGGACACACAGTACACGGACACACAGGGGACAGACACCCAGGACACGGACACACAGGACACGGACACCCAGGACACGGACACCCAGGACACGGACACACAGAGGACAGACACCCAGGACACGGACACCCAGGACATGGATACGCAGGACACGGACACACAGGAACGTAGACACACAGGACACGGACACACAGGACACGGACACACAGGACGTAGACACCCAGAGGACAGACACCCCGGACATGGACACCCAGGACATGGACACCCAGGACACAGACCCCAGAGGACGGACACCCAGGACACGGACACACAGGACACTGACACCCAGGACACGGACACACAGGACACTGACACCCAGGACACGGACACACAGGACACGGACACCCAGGACACGGACACCCAGGACACGGACACCCAGGACACGGACACACAGGCCACGGACACCCAGAGGACAGACACCCAAAGGACGGACACACAGGACACAGACACCCAGGACCCCGAGACACACGATACAGACACCCAAAGGACGGATACCCAGAGGATGGTCTCCCAGAGGACAGATGCCCAGAGGACGGACACTCAGAGGACAGACAGACCGGACAGTGACACGCAGACGGGGCAGCACAGGGACCATCAGGCCAAGCGTCGATCCAGGCGACGCCGGACTTTGGCTCCGATGACGAACTTGACTTCTCGTTACTGGGATCTCCCACACCCTCCACCATCGCAGAGACACTCACCTCGGTTGGGCACTTTAGTGATGAGGCTTCTGGGACATTCACTGGTGCGCACCTCACAGCCGTGCCGGTACAGCAGGTGGAGGTAGGAAAGTCCAAGGGGCCGGACGGTTGGAGGGCAGACTGGCCCCAGCAACCAGCTGCCACCCAGACGGTTCTCGGGTTCCTGTACTTACCACCCAGAGACCCGATGCAGTCAGACACCCAGGGTCTAGACAATGGAATGACGGCCAGCTTCCAGCAGCTGCAGACGCAGTTGGGGGAGTCCATCTGCGTCCAGGAGCAGGGAGTGGTACCCGTCGTGGCTGCCACCCAGGCCAACACCACACGGGTGTCGCCCCAGGATACGAGCACCAACGGGGAGCCACATCCGCGGTGGAAGCAATGGGGGCAACAGTGCCGCCATGGATCAGGTCATGCAAGGCGTTGGGCTTCGTGTGCATGCGTCATCCGTGGTCCAGGACAGGGCTGCGTTGAGAGGAGAGGAGAGGGGGGGTACCTGCGTTGAGAGGAGGGGGGGGTACCGCCGTTGAGAGAGGGGGGCAGCGTTGGAGGGGGGTAGGGGTGGTGGGGAGGGGGGTACGGGCGTTGGAGGGGGTAGGGGTGGTGGGGAGGGGGGTACGGGCGTTGGAGGGGGTAGGGGTGGTGAGGGGGGTAGGAGCGTTGGAGTGGGGTAGGGGTGGTGAGGGGGGGTTGGTGTACGTGGCAGCGGCGTGCAGAGGGGGGGCGATGAATGCCCGGGACCATTGAACCGTCGCCCCCCCTCTGCACGCCGCTGCCCCCTACCCCAACCCACCACCCCTCACCACCCCTACCCCCTCCAACGCCCCTACTCCCCTCCAATGCCCCTACCCCCTCACCACCCCTACCCCCTCCAAAGCCCTACCCCCTCACCACACTTACCCCCTCCAACGCCACTACCCCCCTCCAACACCCCTACCCCCCTCCAACACCCCTCCCTCCCCCATCACCCCTACCCCCCTCCCCACCACCCATACTCCCCTCCCCACCACCCCTCCCCACCACCCCTACCCCCTCCACACCACCCCTACCCCCCTCCCCACCACCCCTACCCGCCTCCCCTACACCCCTCCCCACCACCCCTACCGCCCTCCCCTACCCCCCACCCCACCACCCCTACCCCCCTCCAACGCCGCCCCCCCCTCAACGCCGCCCCCCCTCAATGCCGCAACCCCCCTCTCAACGCCGCAACCCCCCCTCTCAACGCCGCAACCCCCCCCCACGCCGCACCCCCCCAAACGCCGCACCCCCCCCAAACGCCGCAACCCCCCCCGCAAATGCCGCAACCCCCCCCCAAACGCCACAACCCCCCCCAAATGCCGCAACCCCCCCCCCAAACGCCGCAACCAACCCCCCCCAATCCACCCCTCTCCAACGTCGCTACCCCCGCACTCGTCCTAGGTCACTGAACGGCGTCAACCATCATCAATGGTTGACGCCGTTTTTAAGCTACTCTGTTTTTCGCCGACGTGACCCGTGGCCAAGTCGGCGGGAATTCGGCCCATCCGGCACGGAGAATGTCTGTCTGTTAAAAATCAATGACATCCCACCAGCGCCAGCTGTTTTCAGAGGCTGCCGGCGGGATTTGCACAACGCTGGTATTTGGCCGCTCGGAGAATTAAAAAACAGGCGGGAGCGGGAATAATGCCGCCGCCGGCCGATTCTATGACCCTGCGTGGGGTCGGAGGATTTCGCCCCAGGTCCGTGAGTGCATCCTTTCTTATTGGATTGGACAGATATCTGCTGCAGAAAATTTTCCTAAACACCATCTTGAAATGTTTGGCCCTCTCGGCCCTTTGCACGATCACTGTCCCACTTTACACTAGTGTAATTAAAGTCCCCGATTATAATTACTCCATAATATTTGCATCTTTCTGTAATTTCCCAGCAGATTTGGTCTTCTACAATCTCCCCACTTTCTAGTGGTCCATAGGCCACACCAAGCAATGCAGTTGCTCCCTTGATTCCCATTTCGGGGTCGTCCTGCTCCCTAAGCCTCAACACACTGGACAAATGAAAAGTGGGAATTGGTTCTGTCCTGCATCACCACTCAAAGGAACGGAGAAAGATTGCAGTCCATAACGACACTGCTGAAGGATGAGGGCGGGGAAATGGGACTTGGCAGCAATGCAAATTGTTGATTGGAACAGTTGGGAACGTTTGGATCATTTCTCGAAGCAGCACTTCCCGCACACGGTGACAGAGTGGTAACTGTCACTGGCGGAATAATGGGAAGTCCCTTTGACAGGGTCAAATCCCACCCTGACAATTGGTTAACGTCAATTGAATTGATTAATCTCGAGAAGTAAAAGCGAATTTCAGAAACGGTGCCACCGATTGTCGCAATGATTTGCTTCCCTGACCAGGTCTTAGTGAGAGATAACTTCTGGGCCAGAGGATTGAGGCTGAGTTTTAAATGTCTTAACAACAAACAACTCAGTTGCACCTAACTGTTCCAGGTAACTGCCCGTGCTATTGTGGCAGCACGGTGGCATGGTGGTTAGCATAAATGCTTCACAGCTCCAGGGTCCCAGGTTCGATTCCCGGCTGGGTCACTGTCTGTGCGGAGTCTGCACGTCCTCCCCGTGTGTGCGTGGGTTTCCTCCGGGTGCTCCGGTTTCCTCCCACAGTCCAAAGATGTGCAGGTTAAGTGGATTGGCCATGCTAAATTACCCTTAGTGTCCTAAAAAATAAGGGGCGCAATTCTCCCCAACGGCCGCCGCGGCGAAATGCTGCGACGAAAACGGCCGTGTTTTACGGCCGCCTCCGTGCCCCCGACCGGGAACCGATTCTGCTCCCCAGTCGGGGCTAGCATCGCGCGACCGTGAACTCTGGCCCGCTAGCCAGAGTTAGCGCCGGCTAACGCGTCAGATGACGTCAGCCGCGCATGCGCGGATTGGACGACTCCAACCCACGTATGCGCGGATGACGTCATCACGCATATGCGTGAAACCCGCGCAGGCGCGGGCCAGTATGCCCCTCAGCCGCCCCGCAAATGGATACAGCGGGGCGGCAGAAGGAGAAAGAGTGCGCGGGGTAAGTACCCGCTGCGGGGTACTTACCCCGTGGGCATCGATCACGGGCCCATGGCACCCTTGGCACGGCCGTGGTACTGCCATGCCAATCGGTGCCATGGTTCCCCAGATCGGGACTTTATGGCCGTTTTTACGAACGGTCAGACCAGGTGTGATTTACGTTCATCAAAACGGTCGTAAAGGCCTTTGAAACGGCCCATCGGCCAGCTGAGAATCGCTGCTCGCCGTAAAAAAAATGGCGAGCAGCGACTCGTGTCGGGAGGCGGCCGTGGGGGGGAGGGGGAGAATAGCGGGAGGGCGTCAGACCAGCGTGGCCGTAAAAATTTACGCCGCCCACTATTCTCCGCCCCGTCGTGAGTGCGGAGAATTCCGCCCAAGGTTAATGGGGGGGGGGGGGTTAGTGGTATAGGGTGGATGCGTTAGGGTGATCATTGCTCGGCACAACATCGAGGGCCGAAGGGCCTGTTCTGTGCTGTACTGTTCTATATAAGTCAAAAGGGGATAATATCTGGCATTGATTTAGACACAGGAAACAACAAAGTCAATTACTGGACTCTCCACCCGACGAAGTCCTTCCTACAAACATCTGTGAGCTTGAGGCAAATGTGGGAGCGCTGTCCCACAGCCTAGTTAAGCAATCGCCTGACACAGTCACACTTTTTGAATCAAACCGTACCACCAATACTCCAGACATAGACATTACCATTGATTTTAAAACCGCAGAGCGAATTGCTGCTCCTGATGTAACGGACACTCTGATTGATTTGGAGTCTTTTATCCTGACCTCTTGATCTTTTGTGAAGAGAAAATCATGCCTGACAAATTCATTAGAATTCTTTGAGATAATAACGAGCAGGATAGATTTTTTATTATAAATTTATAGTACCCAATTATTTTTTAATCCAATTAGGGGGAAATTTAGTGTGGCCAATCCACCTAGCCTGCACATCTTTGGGTTGTGGAGGTGAGACCCACGCAAACACTTGGAGAATGTGCAAACCCCACAGTGACAGTGATCCGGGGCCGGGATCGATACCAGATCCTCGACGCGATGAAGCAGTAGTGCTAACCACTGAGCCACCATGCCACCCACGAGCCGCATAGATGATAGAGGACAAGCCAATGTACTATACTTGGATTTCCAAAAAAGGTTTGATAATGTACTGCACAAATGGCTACTTAGTAAAATTGGATCCCACAGTGTTGGGGGTAGTATATTACATTGGAAAGAGGATTGCCTCCTGATAGAGGCAGAGAGTTCAGGTACAAGGATCTTTTTCAGGAAGGCAACCTGTAGCTAGTGGAGGGCCACAGGGATCCATGCTAGGGCCACAATTATTCACAATATGTTTTAATGACTTGGACAGGAAAGTGAATGCACTATTGACAAGTTTGCGGTTGACTCAATAGGTGGGAAGGCAGATGGTAAGGATGACACAAAGAGAGATATAGACAGGTTAGGTGAGGGGGCAAAAATTTGACAGGTTGACTCTGGGTATGGAGGGATTTCCTTATGAGGAGAGGATGGGTAGATTGGGCCTGTAATCATTGGGATTTAGAAGAACGAGTAACACCTTATTGATACATGTAATGTCGGAAAATGTGAATTACAGTCATTGGAAAGATTGTTCAGTTCCCGTACAAACTCGGCTAGCATTTCTGTAGGCCTCTGACGGCGAGTCGTAAATGCGTGGCATGCAGAAATACATAAACGCGTGGCATGGCATGCTCGTTAATGGTTCTAATGTACATTTTGTCCAATATCGCCAGCGCTGCGGTGTAAGAACCGGCCGGATTTAGTTGTGTGGAGATTCTGTGGCTTATCCTCGCGTGCAGTAGGCTGAGTTTTTGTTCCGCCATTTTTCCGGCGGTGCTGGCTTCTGCCAGGTAGGCCTTAAAACATCTCAGCCAGTGGGAAAAAATTTCCTTAGCCTCTGCATCCTGCGGGTCGAGTTCTAGGCATCCGGGCTTGAGGGCTCCTTCCATGATTTACTTCGACTGTTTCGTAAGTATATTAAATTGATGGAACCAACAATTCTATGGACACGTGCTTGTAGGATTAGAATAGCGGTTTTAATATACTTACAACAGAGCCAGCCTGTTAGCCGTTGAACTTTCGGTGAACTGGCTGGCTGACCCTGTGCCACGGATCTTTATACAGCAGCTCCAGGGGGACGAGTCCTGGGCGGAGGCAAGGGAGGAGCCCAGTACAAGCTCTCGAGTACTCCCAGAGCTACTCCCCCTGGTGGTCAGGTAGTGCAACTGCACTTACAACATTGATACATATATACAGATTATCATACCCTGTGAATCTCATTCACCACAGTGAAGTTGTGCAGTTTCGTAGGAAGAATAAAGGAGCTAAATATTATTTAAATAGAGAAAGACGGCAGAACATTGCAGCACAGAGGGATTTTGGATCCTCGTGCATAAATCACAAAAAGTTAGTATGCAATTTCAGCAGGTAGTTGGGAGTTCAATTGGAACGTTGACCTTTATTTCAAAGGAAATTGAATGTAAATTTCGGAAACTCAGCTCAAACTGTACAAGACATGAGTTCGACCACAGCTAGAATGCAGTGAATAGGTTTGGTCTCCTTTTCAAAGGAAAGGCACACTGGCAGTGGAGGCAATCCGGAGAAGATTCACAAGGTTGATCCCGGGAATGGAGAGATTTCCTTATGAGGAGAAGGTGAGTACGTTGGGCCTGGGCTCATTGAAGTTTAGAAGAATGAGGTGATCTATTGAGACATAGATGATTCTCAGTGGCTTGACAGAGTAGATGCTGAGAGGATGTTTCCTCTTGTGGGAGAGTTTGTGATCAGACGGCATAATCTCAGAGTGAGAGGTCACCCATTTAAAACAGAGATGATGAGGAATTTCTTCTCTCATAGGGTGGTAAATCTGTGGATTTGTTTTTTTGTAGAGCGACTGTGGATGTCGTTAAGTATATTCAAGGCTGAGATGAACAGATTTATAATCCACAGGGAAATGAAGGGTTATGGGGGTAAAACAGGAAAGTGGAGTTGAGGATTATCAGATCGCCATGGTCTCATTGAATGGTGGAGCGGGCTGGATGGGCCGCTTGGTCTACTTCTGCTCTGACGTTTTAAGGTTTAATGGTATTTTTGTCCTTCTGTTACACATTTGGGCAAGTGTACACAGATTGCCACAATTGGATTCTGTGATTCAGTATCTGTGATAAGGGACAAATGTATTTGCAGCATTCAGCTGTCATGTATTTCCAGTGACTTTCCCTCAATCTCTTCTTCCCTGAGAGGCAGCCCTGCTGGATTTTATGCACTCACATTGTTAGTTTACCCATCAAGTGGCAGAATGTCAATGTTGCAGCGGAGCCGCCAACAAAACAAGAACATTGAAATCCCCACAACGCCAGGTGCTTCCTGTTCAACAGAAACAGAAAAACAAACGGACTTCTTTGGGTTCTGCAGACTATGAGCTGCTTTCCATCAATTGGAGGTTAAGGAAAGTATTGATTCCAAGTGATCACGTTCTCAAAGACATTTCTCTGTTTACAAGGAACACATCACTTCTCTCGGGTTTAAAAATAGGAATGTGAAAATTCACAACAGCTAATCTCCAGTGAATGCGTCAGTGTGTCTACTTCTCCCCGATCACCTCACTGAGCGACCACATTTCCTCAGATATTTGGCAGGTTGCCAATACAGTCGCTCCACAGGCCATATATGGAGAGCAGTTCTGTTGCACTCCAGTGAGGCCCGGCTCAGAATCAGTCTGTCGCTCTGCAGCGGGACAATAAAGCAAAACTGCGGAAGACACGTGGCGCTCCCTGTATTGAATGCTAATGTTGATAATGGTGATCGAGGTGTCGGTTCTCAACATCATGGCAGCATTTGACCAGAACTGTCACCAAGGAGGCCACTTTCCTAATCCCACCGCACTCTCTGATGTCAACCTCCCCAAAATGATTTCTCTATTTTCTCCATGTCAATTTCCTCACGTTCAGTTTCATCCACCTTTTTACTTATCCACGATATCTATATAATGTTGTGGGTGTTGAAACGTGAAATCCGAGCTGAAATTGCAGGAAGCACTGAGCAGAACAGGCAACATCTGTCCAATAACAAACGGGTTTCATGTTTTTGGACCATTGGTTCCAACTGATAAATGTTGGTTAATTCAGCAGAGCGGCAGGAGAAGAGTATGGCAGGAGAAGGGTGTAAAGAGAATATCTCTGATAGGCTGGGAGGCAGCAATCATTACAAGAAGAGTGGCCGCTGTCAGCAATACAATGTGAGCAGTGGTTAGGAGCTGAACACAGAGTCCGGAAAGTTGTAAAGGCTCAAATGGAAAGATGGTGATTTTTCTCCAACTTCCGTTTGACTTCATTCAACCGCGGGAGGAGGCGGAGGAGAGAGAGTCAGCAGAGAGATTGAATGAGAATTTTATTGGCAAATGACTGGAAGGTCACGGCCACGTTTAGGGAGTTAACCGAGGCGCTCAGCAAGCCCTTTCCGGTGTGTGTGCTTGACCTCACAAAATGTTATCAATAAATGGCATCGGCTTGAATATAGACAATACAATTTCCATCAGTCTGCATGGTACAAAAACACAATGTTGTCAACCGCGAGCATGATGACAGTAGAATTCAGGAGAGAGGACAAATTGGAGAAATGGGCAGAATCGTGACAGGTCCAATCTGTTGTGGTTCAGAGAGAAGAGATGCATTTGGGGCAAATTAACCAGGAGCCGCATTGCTTTGGGCCAAGGAATGGGAAATACGAGAAGTCACTAATAAGCTGCTGGTGCCCGTGCACCCCACCCCCCCACCCATCCCCACAAACCCCTCCCATGCCGCGGCTGATCCTTGCTAAACTGGTTCACGACAAGTCAGGGACCCTGTGCAGCCAAACTCTACCCCGGATCCTCAGTACAAACCTCTCCTGCACTTGTGGAGAGACACGAGCAATTCTGCATATTATCGAGGAGCATCCCTCTGCAACTAAGGGGCGGAATAATCGCCTTAAATTCATGTGATTGGGAGCGGGTCACGTGGCTCCGGGGTTTGCACTGGCTAAATAAGTAATGCGAATTGAAATGGTACTACTGTATTGTGATAGGATGCAGAACAGAATATAGAATTCCATGACATGGACAGGGCAAGGTGAGAAAGTGATTAAATAAGCATATTGATCACTTGGTCAGTAAATATGGGCATTTACTACAACCATAAATACATCATGGTAAACTTGAGAAATATATGGCTTTCTTTCAACTGGAGTATTGTGTGCAATTCTGTGCGACTGCTGGATGTGTGCCAACCCCTGAAAGATGGGTACACACTAGGGTAATGCCGTGGGTGAGGAAATTGAGTTATGTTGAACGAATGTTGGGCAGCGTGGTGGTGTAATTGGTTACTATGGTGCCTCACAGCGCCAGGGACACCAGTTCAATTTCGGCCTTGGTTGAGTCTGTGCTGGGTGTAAATTTTCTCCCTGTAAATGTAATGAAAGCAGATTTTACAGGAACGATTTGAAGTTACGGGTTAAGTCTTGGCAGGATATCGCAGACCCATGTCATGCTTCACCTGTGTGATGTGGGAATTCAGGGACCCCTGACTCCTTCACAGGAGGAAATGTGTCCAACTGCAGCTCCTATTAGACCGCTTGATGCTCTGGAGCTGCTGGTGTATTCATTTCAGAGCATGCATCAGGCTGAGGAAATCGTGGATAGCAGGTCTAGTGAGTTGGTCACACTGCAGATACAAATTACTGAGGAAAATAGGGAATGGGTGCCCACCAGATAGAGGAAGAGGAGGGAGGCAGTGCTGGGTTACCTGTGGTCATCTGCCTCCAAAACGGATTATTGTTTGGGATACTGTTGGGAGAGATCGCTCACTAGGGAAAGGCGGCAGCAGACAGGTTCATGACATTGTGACTGGCTCTGCTGCATAGGAGGGCAGGAAAAAGCGTGGCAGAGCTATATTGATAGGGGATTCAATTGTAAGGTGAATAGGTAGGCGTTCCTGCAGCTGCAAAGATGACTCCTGGATGGTGCATTGTCTCCCTGGTGCAAGGGTCAAGGATGTCTCTGGGTGGCTGCAGGGCATTCTGGAAGGGGAGGGTGAACACCCAGTTGTTGTGTAAATAGGCACCAACAATGTAGGTTTAAAAAAATGCGATGTGGTCCAACAAACTAAATTCAGAGACTTAGAAGTTAAACTAAAAAGTAGGTCTTCAAAGGTAGTAATTTCAGGATTGCTACCAGTGCCGCATGCAAGTCAGAATAGGAATGGCAGGAAAGCGAAGATGAATATGTGGCTTGAGAACCGGATGGGCTGCACCTGGGCAGAACTGGGCCAATGTCCCAGGGAGAAGTTTTGCAAGTGCTGTTTGAAGAGGGTTGAAAATAATATGGGAGGGGGATAAGAACTGATGCAGGAAGTCGGAGGGAAATAAGGTGGGGACAGAAACAAAAGGTAATAAAAGGAAAAGTGGAAGGCTGAGAAACCAAAGACAATAATCAAAAAGGGCCGCATTACATCATAATTCGAAATGTCAAAAAAACGCCTGTAGGCTCTGTGTCCCAATGTGAGGAATATTTGTAATAACATTGATGCATTAACTGTGCTGACAATCATTAATGGATAGAATGTAATTGGGGTCAAGAAGACCTGGCTCCAGATTGACCAAGGATGGTAACTGAACATCCAGGGGTATTCAATATTCAGGAAAGAGAAGGAATGGAAAGGGAGGTGGTGTAGCATTGTTGCTTAAAGAGGAGATTAACACAACAGTGAGGAAGAATATTAGCCTGGATGATCTGGAATCTGTATGGGTGGAGCTGCGCAGCAACAAAGGGCAAAAATCATTAGGGGGAGTTGTTACAGACCACCAAACAGTAGTTGTGGGGTAGGGGAATGGCATCAAACAGGAAATTAGTGATACGTGCAGTAAGGGTACAGCAGTTATTATCGGTGACTTCAATTTGCATATTGATTCAGCTAATCAAATTGGTAGCTATATGATGCAGGAACATTTCCTGGAAAGTATAAGGGATGGTTTTCTCAGCCAATATGTTGAGGAACCAACTAGAGAGCAGGCCATCCTAGACTGGGTATTGTGGAATGAGAGAGGATTAATGAGCAACTTTGTAGTGTTAGATCTTTTAGGGAAGAGTGACCATAATATGGTAGAATTCTTCATTAAGATGGAGAGCGGCGTAGTTACGTCTGACACCAATGTCCTGTACTTAAAGAAAGATAGCTTTGATGGCATGAGACGTGCATTGGCTAGGATAAGCTAGCAAATGATACTTATTGGGTTGATGGTGGATAGGCAATGGCAGACATTTAAAGATCACATGGATGAACTTCAACAATTGTACAACCCTGTCTGGTGCAAGAGTGAGACGAGGAAGGTGGCTCAACCATGGCTAACAAGGGAACTCGGGTGTAGTGTTAAAGCCAAAGAATAGGCACATAAATTGACCAAAAAAAGCAGCAAGCCTGAGGACTGGAAGAAGTTTCAAATTCAGCAGAGGAGGACAAAGGATTTATTTCGGAAGAGGAAAATAGAATACGAGAGTAAGCTTGCAGAAGGCATAAAGGCTAACTGCAAAAGCTTCTATAGATATGTGATGAGCAAAAGAGTGGTGAAGACGAGGGCACCAGACTAAATCCCAGGATGGCAGGACTGACATATGAAGAAAGACTGGATCAGCTGGACTTGTACTGACTGGAGTTCAGAAGAATGAGAGGGGATCTCATAGAAACATATAAAATCCTGATAGACTGGACTGACTAGGTGCGGGAAGAATGATCCCGATGTTGGGGACATTTAGAACTAGGGGGTCACAGTTTCAGAATAAGTGGTAAACCATTCAGGACTGAGATGAGGAAGAACTTCTTCTTTCAGAGTGTTGCAAACTTCTGGAATTCTCTATCACAGAAAGCTGTTGGGGCCAGTTCATTGGGTATATTCAAGAATCAGCTGGACGTGGCACATGCGGCAAAAGTGATCATAGAGTATGGAGAGAAAGCAGAATACTGAATTTGCATGATCAGCAATGATCATATTGAATGGTAGTGCAGGTTCGAAGGGCTGAATGGCCTACTCCGGCACCTATTTTCTATGTTTCGATGACCATTGAAAGGTTAGATTTGCACAGTTATTGGGAAAACGTTTCCTATATAAGGCTACATTACACATTTCTTTCAAAGAAACTGAGCAAATGGCCTCTTGCTGTGCTTGTCTAATTCTCTGATCTGGATACAGGGGGCAGGATTCTCTGACCCCACTCCAGGTTCTAGAGTCGCTGGCGGGTGGGGGCACAATTCACGCAATGCCGCTCCGGCGCCGGTCCGCCGGTGACGGGAGTATCGGTGCCATTGTCACGATCGCCTGTGATTCTCCGCATGCGATGGGCTGAATGGCCACCAGGTTAGGCTGTGTCCCAGCAGTGCCATTCTCGTGTGATCCTACCCGGCGGGACCATGGCATTCATGTTGCGGGGGGCAGCCTGGTCGGGGGATCCGACCCCGGGGGAGCCTCCACAGTGGCCTGGCCCGTGATCGGGGCATACCGATCGGCAGGCGTGTTTATCCTGGTGGGATATGTTCCTCCGTGCCGGGCCACTATAGCTCTCCGCCATGTTGTGTCGGGGCCGACGCGGAGAAGGCAAACCATGCGCATTGCGTGAACTCGCGCTGACTGTAGCGCGCATGTGATGACCCGTGGCGCCCGTTCCGATGCCCGGAGAGGCAGGTGGAGCAGCATCAGGCTCTCCAGTGCTGTGCTGGCCCCCTATGCGTCACTGGATCACTGCTCCAAGGGGCCTGTTGACACCAGCGTAAAACGCTCTGGCATTTACGATGGCATCAACACTTAGCCCCAAGATCACAGAATCCCGCCCAGATTTCCATTTCAGACTTTAAACGCCATTGGTCTCTGGGGATTGGCTGCTGGATGGAAGATGGGTTCATTGTATCCATTAATGGTCACATTGTCTCTCATTGGTGCATTTGACGTGACTGCAATTCACGGTTCACACATATCAACATCTATTGGTTATTCGGAAGGAAACCCTGTTTTCTGTTCAAACTGCTGTCAAAGAATTGACTTGTCCAAGAGTCGGAGTGTCAGAAGGGGCTGAAGGAAGTTCTCAGTGTCCGCGAACAGCGTCCTCTGAATGGTCTCGTCTCCTCGCTGGAACTGCTGCTCAGAACATGATGCGAACCTTCCCCACTCTGATTCTACTGCAGCTTCTGAACTGTGAGTTTGAGATTATTGAGCGGATTCGCTTGTTTACTAATTCACTCATCCTCCCTGAAATGCGCGCAGGATTAGTGGAATTAGCAGTTTTTGCCACGGAACACATTGACTGATTAGAAATGAATTCTGTTGTGGAGATTTCGGTGCTTGTTTGTCACAATCCCGCCGCGGTGATTGGTTAGAGCGCTGTCCGGAGTTAACATCTCATCGTAATATGAGAACCGAGCCTGTTAAAATAGAGCGAGGTCCCTGTTAGACCAGGGTGTGGAGATGACTGGGCGCAATTTATAGAGAACGGATTTATTTTATTCAAATTTGACATTGCGGGGGATCGTATGAAATGGATAGTGAAATAAATTGTAGCAGTTTCATTTGAATCATATTTTGGATTGATTGTTGAATGTTTACTTTCTGTCAATTGAAAATAGGGAATCATTCAGTTTCTAGAGACAAGAGCGCTTGTATTTATATCGCCCCTTTCCCATCCTCTGAGCTTTGCAGCTAGTGAGATACATTTTGAAATATTTGAATGAAATTCTCCAATGTGGGAAACGCACAGCAAGTTCTACAAATAATAGTGATAGTGACAAGAGCAATCAGAACTTGTGATATGATTTGCAGGTTAGATATTTGCCAAGGCAGCGAGGATCAATACCCTGCCAGCCAGGTAATCGGCTGCCTGGGAGAACAGGCGATACGCAGAGCAGCATCTCATCCAACAGAGAGCATCTGTGAAATGCAGCACAGCTTCAGTGCGGCACTGGGCTGTCAGACTAAATATTCTGCTCAATCCTCCAGAATGGTTGACTCAATGGCGAGTGTGCTGAAAGTGAGCGAGCGCTGACAGAAGCAGCATTTCCGTGGTGGCGCTAGAGTTTAGAAAGTGTTGCATCGAATTTAAAAAGTTTTATCTTCCCAATTGGCAGATGTGTCAAACTTCGGCTTAAAAACGAATCGGACACAAATGGTGCGGTTGTTTAGAGAGTTTGTCCCTGCGGCTCTTTCCCAGGTACAACAGACTAGAAATGCAATTCGAATCGCTTTATATAAACAGCACCTGTCAATATTAGAAAGTGATCCTTGTTAGATTGTGCATTGGGGTGGTGGGGGCCTGTTATTTCGCTTTGTGCAGGACACCAGGTCCATACTCACATTTCCGAGTACAGGCAACCGCTGTGTGCTAGAATTCACAGAACTGAATTACCTTAACCATTCCGTTCAGAGCATCGGCAGCATTTTGCTTTTACATTGTGAATTATTAAAATATTTTTATCAAATGAAAATGAAAATGAAAATCGCTTTATTGTCACGAGTAGGCTTCAATGAAGTTACTGTGGAAAGCCCCTGGTCGCCACATTCCGGCGCCTGACCGGGGAGGCTGGTACGGCAATCGAACCGTGCTGCTGGCCTGCTTGGTCTGCTCTAAAAGCCAGCGATTTAGCTGAGTGAGCTAAACCAGCCCCTAGTAGCAACCAGCAAGTAGGCACTTGCGAAATTTCCTGAATTTGGGGAGAATTTACTCTGAATTTTTGATTAGTTAGCAGTCACTTTCAGAATTAGAACCTTTAATAGTGGTTCATTATTCATTTTCGTACATTTATATATCACGCTGATTTGTGATAATGATTATTTTCTCAATCTCATTTCTATTATCTATATATTCACACAGTGTAATATAGTGTTTACCGAGATATGGAGACTTGTTCCTCATTATCCATCTACCGGCTTGATATTCTTGGTGAATTTCTAGGTGGATGAATCCATTTACTTCCTTCTTACTTCCAATGTGTATTTGATTAGATTTATTCATCTGTCAGGATAAATATACTGTTTTACTGACAGGGAAAATCTCCGTCACTGCGTTTATGCTTTTACCGAATCGCATATCCGTGAACTTTAACTATTCTGATGCTAAAATCAGGTTGATTGGGTCATTTAAAGATCATTTCTTCAAATCCCGTCTGTGCATCCACACAGGTTGAGGAAGCAGTGTCATTGAGAAATGTCTGAGAAAGTAATGCCCGGGTGTATTCAATTGGCAGTAAGTGTAGATTTGACTGGCGTTCCACACACAGTCTGTTAACTATCAGTCCACACTCAAGTACCTTTCATTCTGGCTGCGAGTGCGTTTTATCCGGAGCAGGCTGAATTTAGATGTGTTTAGAATTTCAGTTCATGTCTGCGATGTCTTTTCAAGACCCGCAGAAGGACAAAATTAAACAAGCGGCCGAATATTTACGTTCAATTTTGGTTTAATTCTGAGTTTCGCAACGGCTAAATAAGAACATGAGTTAATCAGGTGAAAGATATTCCATTGAAAAATGTTCCCTGACCGCCACAGTAATGGATAATGACTCCCTTCTTGGATGAAAATTAAAATCAAACATCTCGAGTGATGTACTTTTTATGAATCCTACGAATTGTATAAACGATTTCAATGTTCACTTCACAGCGAAACAAAGAATATTTTTTTTCTGCAACATTCTCGGTTTTTTATCAATTCATTTGGAGCAGCCAGCGACGGGAGAAATCGATTAGGATTTGCCGTAATTTGCTGTAATGTGCTGATTTCGGTGATCCGAAATGTTTATTACTCCCGGAATCGTTTCTATAAATAGAACTCAGATCAAAAATAACTTACAGGAAAAGTAGATATTTTATTCAAATATGTGATCCTATAAAACAGGTCTCGAAAGAGTTTGTTTAATTTGTAAGTTTATTATTTAATACACATTTGGTGTTATCTGATTTTAACTGCTGCAAATTCAAACCCTCTCGGTCCAGACGAAGCAGACTGGAGATGAAATTCTCACCTTGAGATTTGCACTGAGCCTGCTGGCAGTAGAGAGAGGTCAATGTTACACACAATACACCGAGTCACAACTGGAGAACAAAATAACGGCACCGACTGCCCCACTCCCCTCATATCCACAATCCTGTCCCCGCAATTTCCCGCTAAATTGCGGTGTGAGACAGAGAATTAATCAAAGTAGATTAATCGTTTAATATTCGAAAAGCCATACAATTTAATCTTGCATTATCTAGACTAATAACCCTGAGACCCAGATTAATGCCCCGAGAATCTGGGTTCAAATCCCACCGCGGCAGGTGGAGCAATTTATTTTGAATAAACATCTGGAATTAGAAGTCACTACTGTCCCTTCTGTCCCTTTAAGAAAGGAAGTCTGCCTTCCTTACCTGACTCCAGATCCACAGCAACATGCTTGATTCCTAACTGTCCGCCCTCTGAACCTCTGAAATGGCCGAGCATAGTGAGCAAAGTTGAAGGGTAATTAGGGATGGGCAACAATGCTGACCCAGCCAGCGACACCCACATCTCATGAATGAATCGGGGAGAAATGATGAAACTGTTGATTACGGTTTTATCAGCTTTTTCGGTCAGTCACTGATTCTGACCTTTTCCATTAAATTAAACGGTTTATTTATACATTTAAATGTGCACCGTTTTGAGATAATTAATCTTTCCCCAGACTCTTATAAAAGTTCCAAACATTTAATGCAATATTAATATCCGGGCTTGTTTCTTAATCTCATTCTACATGTCCGGAACTGATCCTTATATCGCTCGAAAAAAAACATGGGAATGTTTTTGTCAATCTTCAGGAAAAGGGAATGGAGTGGAGTCGAACTGGAATGATATTACTATTGATATCAATGATATCAGGAGACTGGATGGGCCGGATGGTCTATTCCTGCTGGACTTTCTATTTTTAATAGATTTAGAGTACCCAATTATTATTATTTCCAATTTAGGGGCAATTTAGCGTGGCCAATCGACCTAACCTGCACATCTTTTGGGGTGTGGGGGTGAAACCCACGCAGACATGGGGGGGAATGTGCAAACTCCACACGGACAGTGACCCAGGGCCGGGATTCGAACCCGGGTCCTCAGCGCCACAGTTCCAGTGCTAACCACTGCGCCCTTCGTCTTTCTTCTTTTAACTTTGCTCCTTTCTCATTTTTCAGATTCTGGTCATTATTGGCAACAAATCTAAAATTCACTTGCAGATATGTCCTGACAGATTGTGATCAAAGCTATTTCCCTGGTCTGTCAAGTGTTTGATATTTTTTGAGTTTGGTTATTCTTCAACTATGATCACGTTTATTGATGTACTAGCTGCGGGGGTAGTGACACATTATTCCAAATTACTGATAATCCTATTACCGCACAGAGCCTGGATTGGTTGGAGTCACTTCTGTCTGGTATTTTAGCGCTGGTTTTAAACTGGAATTAATATGTTGTTGAGATGAAACATCGACCAGAAGTCATTAAACTGCACAAGTTGGTCAAATCGGATTTGAAATGTTTAATCGAACAGTAAGAATGACAAAATATTGTGATGCCTCAATCACCCCGCGTTTCACTTCAATTGTTTGTGTTTCTCTTCCTCGTTCAAAAGTTAAATTTCTGGCTACAATATCTCTGATTTATTCCATTTTATTTCAACTCATTTTAGTTTTGCCGATATTTATTATTTCGCTCTTTGTTGCAGTAAAATGAAAAAACAATTCGGCTGGTGTCTAACTTTTTTAAGTAACGTTAAGTTTTGGCACCAAACCCAAACTCCAAGCAGCAGAAAATTTAAAAACACCAGGTTAAAGTCCAACAGGTTTGATTCAATCACTAGCTTTCGGAGCGCGGCTCCAAAAATGTAAGGCATTGGGCATCGGGAACCCCTGCAGCTCAATGAGAGCAGCCGCTGTGAGTGAGTGAAACTGTGACGGGCAGGGTCCCAGGAGCAGCATTAGAATCAGCTGAAGTTTAATGTGGTTAACAACAGACCACCAGAGATTGACAACAGCAAATTTAATATCCACACATAGAGTGGTGATTTGGACAAGGTTTCACTAAGTAATGGATTGAAAATGAGTCCAAAGGAACAATGAGAACCGGTTCGGAAATATGAGGAAGTGTTTGGGACAAGATGGAAATACGAAATTTCCCAGAATAATGACCGAACAATGATTAGAGTTAAAAAGAGAAAATGTCGGGCAGCACGGTGGTACAGTGGGTTAGCACTGCTGCCTCACGGCGCTGAGGTCACAGGTTCGATCCCGGCGTGGAGTTTGTACATTATCCCCGTGTTTGCGTGGGTTTGGCTCCCCACAACCCAAAGATGTGCAGGGTGGGTGGATTCGCCACGCTACATTGTCCCTTAATTGGAAAAAATAATTGGGGCTCTAAATTTATATTAAAAAAAAGAGAAGATGCAGAGGATTGGGTGAACATTGGAAGATCACCCACATTCCAAATCTGTTGAATGATTTTGTCATTAATTTTGTGTGAGCGGCATTGGTCACTCCGGGAGGAATTGGCCAACCTCAGTTATACACACAGGGTGGGTGGATGGTTTTGTCTTGAAACATTCAATTAATTGTAAAAACACCGCCACAATATTGGAAATGTAACAATGATTCACCTGGACGGTGAGGGGGTGAAAAATATAAGCAGGATACAAGTGAGAAAATACTGGATCCATTCAAGAATCCTAACAAGTGTTGAGATTGTAAAGGTTTGGGAGAAAATACTGAAAGTTTATTCTCTCTGGTCTATCAATGGGTTGCAAGAAAATGTGAACATTTGAAGCACTGGCTATTGTCAGGGAGAATTGATTAAAACTGTTGAGGTTCAAGACTGGGAACAAGCCGCATTATATTTACATTACGTCATTTGTAGGGAAAATACTGGAGAGAATTCTTCGAGACAGGATCTACTCCCATTTGGAAGCAAGTGGACGTATTGCGAGAGGCAGCATGGTTTTGTGAAGGGGAGGTCGTGTCTCACTAATTTACCAGAGTTTTTCGAGGAGGTCATAAAGATGATTGATGCAGGTCGGGCAGTGGATGGTGTCTATATGGACTTCATTAGGGCCTTTGACAAGGTCCCTCATGGCAGAATGCTACAAAAGGTGAAGTCACACGGGATCAGAGGTGAGCTAGCAAGATGGATACAGAACTGGCTAGGTCAGAGAATGCAGAGTGTAGCAATGGAAGGGGGGGTTTCTGATTGGAGGTCTGTGACTAGTGGTGTTCCACAGGGATCAGTGCTGGCACCTTTGCTGTTCGACGTATATATAAGTGATTTGGAGGAAATGGTAACTGATCTGATTAGTAAGTTTGCGGACCGACAAAAAGGTTGGTGGAGTTGTGGATAGCGATGAGGACTGTCAGAGGATACAGCAGGATTCAGATTGTTTGGAGACATGGGCGGCGAGATGTCAGATGGAGTTTAATCTGGACAAATGTGAGGTAATGCATTTTGGAAGGTCTAATGCAGGTAGTGAATTTACAGTGAATGGTAGAACCCTCAAAAGTATTGACAGTCAGAGAGATCTAGGTGTACAGGTCCAGAGGTCGTTGAAAGTGGCAACACAGGTGGAGAAGGTAGTCAAGAAGGCCCATTGGCCGGGGCATTGAGTATAAAAATTGGCAAGTCATGTTGCAGCTGTATAGACCTTAGTTAGGCCACAGTTGGAGTATAGTGTTCAATTCTGGTCGCCACGCTACCAGAAGGATGTGGAGGCTTTAGAGAGGGTGCAGAAGGGTTTACCAGTATGTTACCTGGCATGGAGGGCATTAGCTATGAGGAGAGGTTGAATAAACTCAGTTTGTTCTCACTGCAATGACGGATGTTGAGGGGCGACTGATAGAGGTCGACAAAATTATGAGGGGCACAGACAGAGTGGATAATCAGAGGTTTTTTTCCCAGGGTCGAGGGGTCAATTACTCGAGGGCATAGGTTTAAGATGCGAGGGGCAACGTTTAGAGGAGATGTACGAGGCAAGTCTTTTACGCAGAGGGTAGTGGGTACTTGGAACTCGCTGCCGGAGGAGGTGGTGGAAGAGGGGAAATTAATGACGTTTGAGGGGCGTCTTGACAAATACATGAATAGGATGGGAATAGAGGGATATGGACCCTGCAAGTGTAGAAGATTTTAGTTGAGACGGGCAGCATGGTCCACGCAGGCTTGGAGGGCCGAAGGGCCTGTTCCTGTGCTGTACTTTTCTTTGTTCTTTATTCTTTGTACAGAGGAACCGATGGCCGGCAATGGGATATTGTGCAGCAATTCTTTTTTTTTTTTTTTATTTATTTTTTAAATTTAGATTACCCAATTATTTTTTCCAATTAAGGGGGCAATTTAGCGTGGCCAATCCACCTACTCTGCACATTTTTGGGTTGTGGGGGCGAAACCCACGCAGACACGGGGAGAATGTGCAAACTCCACACGGACAGTGACCCAGAGCCGGGATCGAACCTGGGACCTCAGCGCCGTGAGGCGGTTGTGCTAACCACTAGGCCACCGTGCTGCCCTTGTGCAGCAATTCTAAGGAGACAAAGCTGAGGACAGGAATCAATGACCGATTGTTAATATTATATCACGAGAGGATAGAACGAAACAGTATTAGCTGGAAGGAACATTATCACCTGGGAGAGTGATGACAATTAAACACACTGTTATGAATGTTGTATAATGTAGCGGATACAATGAGACCAAGAGGTTTATGTAACACAGCAGCATCAGGTGGATTGGGGACTGTTCAACAAACTAAATGTATTTGGACAAAAGCAACAGCGTTTATCTCTTCGATGAGGGAACGTTAAAAGGGATAAAATGATTGGGATGTCGGTGAGGACAGGTTCCAAGAGAATCCACACACCAGGAACATATTGAGCTCCAAACAGCGCTGAGGGAGCAGCACCGAATCCATCTGAGTGGCGACGCGTCTTCTTCTGTTTATGGAAGTTGGAAACAAAATGAGTCCCGGAAATGTTAATTACACCTTTATAGAAGTGTTGGGAGTTCCGCTTCTTAGACTTTGCAGTAAATTAAAACACGTCAGAATTTAGCAGATAATCGGATAATCTTTCAATTAGTTTAAACTCGGCTTCAATTCCTTCCTGAAACCGGGATTGGAAAGCAGGAATTGACCAATCAGCGTCAATGAGCGTTACCTCAGCATAAACACTGCAGCGGGATTAAACGCGGATTCTTTAACGCTTCATCGGGCACAACACGCGGGGGATAAATATTCGGAGCACCACCAGCCCAAATTGGGCATATAGGGGAAAGGGAGGAATCAGATTGCTCATTCAAAGAGGTAGCACAGGGACATTGGGCCGAATGGCTTCATTCTGCTGATATTACCCTTCGACTTTGTAACGCTGTTGTGAAGTAAACTCTCCTGTGATTTAGGATAAAACAGAACTGGAATGGGGAAGGAAGCGGGTGTGACGTTGGACTGGACTCTGCCGGCAAACCGCATATTTGATTTGGCTGCCATTGGGAAAGGAGCCCGGGTCAAAATCTATATTGTAAATTATCCGGTGTGAAAACTGACCACAGAGGAGAAGGCAGGTGTTATTGCTGATTCCAGACTCCGAGACTGTCAGAGGAAAACAGATTCCAATACACCATGTGGAATAAAATATCTGCTGCTGGATTAAACACTCGTGTTAATGCTGGTGTGGACGAGCCCCTGTTGTAAGACATTAAGTTTCGTGTGGACAGTTCAATACTAAATAATCTGCAGCGGGTCCTTTGCTGCTGGGAATCCCTTTCAAACCCGCCCAGAAAATTGGATGAAGGGATTTTGTTGTGACGGTCACAGCAAGATTCGCCATGGCGGGACAGGGAGAGATAAGTCTATTGAATCAATTGGAGACACTGGGGACTTTTAATACAAGGCTCCTGATGGACCAATGACGGGTCATGTCCTGGAACCGGGATGTGGGGTTTTCACGCGCGTTTTAAGAAGTTAATAAGATTTTGTTTCTGAAACGCAGAGTATTGGTTGGAGACTCGGTGTTGGTGGTCGTACTTAATTGTGATTTGCTACAGTAAACCTCTTAAAACATTAAAGCTTCTCATGCGATTCCTTTGCGTTGGCCACTTGGAAATGTTTATTATTGTTTTTATAATTTATCGGTTTCTACCAGATGGTAACAATTTGCGGCTCGATTCAAAGAAGGAGAAAATAACCAAATCCTTTTCAGGGCACCTTCACCGACGTAGTACATAGGGTCTGAAGACCATCCTTTCCCCGGTACACTTTACCCAGTTGGCAGTGTATGTTTGTGAAATCAATTTGGATACATTCTGGCACCTTTCCGATATTGTCGTTTTTTCTGACAGTTTAATTCATTTTTATTCTCTGTGAACTCTAATTTTCAATGTATCTTTTCAGGCAGAGCTGGGAACAGTCAGAATCCAGCATCAGGTAATCGCCCTTCATTTTCACATTGACTGCTATCTCTCTGCTCTGCTCCAGCCATTAAATATGGCTTTGTTCTTTGAGAGGTTAATTCTGTCTTGAATCATAGAAACCCTCCAGAGAAGGAGGCCATTCGGCCCATCCAGTCTGCACAGGCCCTCTGAAAGAGCACCCTATCTAGGCCCAATCTCCCACCCTTCCTCCGTAACGCCACTTAATTGAAAACTAAGGGGCAATTTAGCAAGGCCAATCCACCTGATCTGCACATCTTTGGATTGTTGGGAGGAAACGGGGGGACCCGGAGGAAACTCGCACAGAGACGCAGAGACGGGAAGAATATGCAAACTACACAGGCAAACTACACATCCGAGGTCAGAATTGAACACAGGTTCCTGTAGCTGTGAGGCAGCAGTGCCAACCACTGTGCCACCGTGCTCCCCAGATCATTTACCAGCATTTTCTCTTTTGTCATTGTTCCCGAGCTCATTTTCCGACCTCTGTAAATTCAAATATATTCTGAGCTGAATTGCCAGGATCCAGTTGGAGCAGCTGTGATAGTGGAGACTCCCCTCTGATCCCGGTCCCTGCTCCTTTACACCATTTATTAATTATTCACTTTGACCATGTTTCATGTTTCCTCTGGATTGTATTGGGAGACTGGACACAGTGCAATGTTGGCACTGAGTCCTGCCCTGCATTGTGAACTGGGACAGGTGCTGACAGACTGCCGGTTTCATCCAGCGGAACTCCTGATGGTGTTTCTGATATTTTACAGAGACGGAGATGCTGAGACTGGTGAATGGGGGCAGTCGGTGCGCTGGGAGAGTGGAGATTCTTTACGGGACACAGTGGCAGACTGTGCATCATTATAACTGGGACCTGCGGGACGCCGATGTTGTTTGTCGGGAGCGGGGCTGCGGGAGCGCGATCGCTGCACCGGGCAGTGCTCATTTTGGAGAAGGCAGCGGAAACAAGAAGAGAGGAAATTTTGGGTGTACCGGAAAGGAGAGCGCTCTGCGGGAATGTCGTTCGGGCTCATATTCTTATGCCCCACACACCTATGATTCCGGCGTTATCTGTTCCGGTAAAAATCTTTCCTTTTCTTCTCATCCTCTTCACATTTCCAATCCGGACAGAACAAATTTCCTTTGTGATTTCTCCTGAAGCCGCAGTTATAGAGCTGAAGCGCGGGAAATGTTCCCGTCACTATTCCAAACCTCCATTCACAGAGCCAGCGGCCGCTACCGGGCATGCGCCATCCTGTCGGCTGTGCGCCTGCGCACAGCGCCTGCCCTCAGCATTGCCATTTGGACAGATTGTCAATGTGAGACTGGGGGGGGGGGGGGGGGGGGGGAGCTTTCTGAGCCCCAGGCGGGCCCGGGAAATGGCCCCGCGGTTACTGTGGGCAGCACGGGGGATGGTGCAGAGTAAGATCCAACCGGGGCACCGCCCTTACTGTGGGCAGCACGGGGGATGGTGCAGAGGAAGATCGAACCGGGGCACCGCCCTTACTGTGGGCAGCACGGGGGATGGTGCAGAGTAAGATCCAAACGGGGCCCCGCCCTTACTATGTGCAGCACGGGAGGTGGGGGGGGGGGGGGGGCAGAGTAAAATCCAACCACTGCCTGAATCTCCCATTCTTTTTTTAAGTTGGTTTGTATTAAATCGGAATCAGAAGGCCAGAATCCCGGGAAGGAGACCATTAACTAATAATAATAATCTTTATTGTCACAAGTAGGTTTTACATTAACACTGCAATGAAATTACTGTGAAAATCCCCTAGTCGCCACCTTCCGGCGCCTGTTCGGGTACACAGAGGGAGAGTTCAGAATGTCCAATCCACCTAAGGAGCACGGACTTCGGGACTTGTGGGAGGAAACCGGAGCAAACCCAGGCAGACACAGGGAGACTCGGCACAGACAGTGATCCAAACCCGGAATCGATCCCGGGACCCTGGAGCTGTGAAACAACTGTGCTAACCGTTATGTCACCGTGTCATATCAGTAATTACTGTTTCAGTAAATGCACATTACCCAGGGAACTGCTTCAGAAAGAACGGAAAATTAATTCCTCTGCAAACCTGGTCCATAGTTCTTCCCAGTTGCCATGACAACGGATTAAATGGCGTTTTACTCAGATTGTTTAAAGTGGGACATTGCTGCAGCAACATTGCTGTTTGATGAAAAATTGTCCTCATGGGCCTTGTGAATGGAGGTTAATTTCCCGGTTCTCTCATTTACAACAAACCTCTTCCAGTGAATACACAGATATCTCGGACCCGGAAAAGTTGGATATCCGGTACAGGAACTGACAGAACGACAAATAAATCGCCTTAAAATCCTCACTGTTTATTTAAATATAATTCCCAGGAAGTACCAAACCCAAACTGGTAAATGGAAGTAGTCCCTGTGCGGGGAGACTGGAGATTTGCTGGAATGGAGTCTGCGGCACAGTTTGCAATTATCGCTTGTTCTGGTCGTCAGTGAATGCGGAAGTGGTTTGTAAGATGCTGGACTGTGGCTTTGCGATGGAAACGCCGCTTCACTCTCACTTTGGACAAGGATCGGGACCTGTTATTGGTCCAAAGGACTGCGGACACCAGCGGGACGTTGCAGTAATCTGTTCAGGTAAGAATCCAATAATTCTGGAAACAAACCGGTTCCCGACAAATATTATCCAACCGGCTCAAAATAGCGGCAGATTAGAATCATTCCCACCTTGAAAGAGATTCCCACCTTGAAACGCTCTAACAGTGTTTCCATCACTTTCATGTTGAAAATACGGAATTTCCCATCAGTGATCCATTCGGTACTGACATTGGCTGAGGTGCCCATTCGGAAATTCCTTTCAGTTCTGTTACATTACAGACAGGATGGTCAAACAGGACTGACAGACGCAATGTTCACTTTCCTCTCAAAGTGAAATTGTTTGATTAGAGCAGTCAGTTTCACACACTTACTGGGCTGGCCATTGGCTGCATCTGCCCTGAGAGATCTCTTGTTTGGGCAGCAATTGCTCCCGGTGCCGAGAGCTCTCAATAAATCCCTGAATATCAGGGCTCCGTTTGTATCTGAAATTTAAACAGAATGCTGGACAAACTCGGTAGGTCTGGCAGCCTCTGTGTCGAGAGAAACAGAGTGAACGTTTCTAGTCCATATGACGGTTCGACAGAACTTCTGTTCAATGAAGTCTAATAGTATCTCCAATTCATTAAGCCATCATTGCACATTGTGTACACTGCTGTTTGTGTCTTGTGTTGCGTGGACTTTTAAAACCCTTGTTACCAGGTTTCACAGCGCATGCGTTCTAGAGGATATTTACTGCACCTTTTCAGTGTGTTTCCACTCACCTCCTGTCGACTGAAGGTCCAGCACACAACCTGGGAGTGGGGTTTTCATTGTGGCTCTTGCTCATCGACTCCTTTATACCTTCTGGTATCTTGAAGGACATTTCCTTTTGTGTTTTGTCCATTTCATCTTCTGCTGAATCTATTTTTATTGCACCAGGTGCCGAGTGGCTGATCACTTCACCCCCTCTTTCGAGGGTTTTCAATGTGTCTCTTTGCTGATTTAATTTACTTTTTAAAAGAAAAATCTTTTTCTCCTCCTCTTCAGAATTTTCATCAAACAAACATCAAGAGAAAAACAAAGAAACAATCACAAACAATGCTCCGTCTGTATACAGTCTGATACATCGACTGGGACATTCCAAAACTAGGTTAAAAAGCCAGAAAAGCAAACCCAACCCCCCCCCCCCCCCCCCCCCCGGTGTTCAATGGCAACTAGTCTGTGAAAGTGCAGATAAAAAATCCCCATGAATTGTAGAACCCGTTCTTCACCCCCAAATGTCACCTTCTCCAGGGTCACGAATTCCAGAAGGTGCCCCTGCAACGCCGTGGCACAGGGTGGAGAAGCTGACCTCCACCCCAGCAGGACCCGCATTCAAGCAATCAGCGAGGTGAAGGCTAAAACATCTGCCCCCCACCCCACCCGCCTGCAGCTCGGGCCGGTCCGACACCCCAAAAATGGCCTCTGGGGACCCAGTTCCAAGACCACATGTAACACCCCCGAGATGATGTTAAAACCCTCCCTCCAGTGCCTTTCCAGCTTTGGGCAGGACGAAAACATATGTACGTGGTTTGCCGCCCCCCTCCACCCAAACCGCTCGCAGACATCCTCCACCCCGTCAAAGAGCCGGCACATCCTCACTTTTGAGATGCATCCGATACACGACCTTCAATTGTATCAGTCCAACCTGGCGCATGAGGTTCAGGCATTCACCGTTCACACCTCACACCTTCTTCCATTACCTCTCCCAATATCCTTCCCACTTGGCCTTAATCCCTTCCATGAACACCCTGTCCTCCTCTAGGATCTTCACATATATCGCCAACACAATCCTCTTCTCTAAACCCCCTGCGACAGTAACTCCTCCAAAGACGAGGGTGCAGGCACTATCGGAAAACACGGAAACTCCTTCCTTACAATGACTTGACTTGAAAGTATCTAATCCCTTCTTCTTGCACCAGTCTGTACCACTCACCCAACTCCTCCAACCTCACAAAACGTCCCCCCAGGAATGTTTTATTACCTTGATCTCGTCTCCTCCCATCTCCGAAACCTCCCATCCAACCTTCCCGACTCGAACCTAAGCATCCCTCTAATCGGCATCTCCTCTGACCCAGCCCGCAACATAAAGTGCTGCCCCAATTACCTCCAGATCTTCAGCGTTGCCACCACCACCGGACTCCCAGAGCACATGATGAGAAGTCGCATCATTGTCAGACCCCTGCACAAACCATCCTCCATCCTAATTCACCGGGACTCTACCCCTACCCCCCACAAACGACCCAATCCCGCAGATTCTCCGCGTTTGCCGCCCAATAATAATATAATTAATTTGGGAAGCCCAGCCTCCCGGCCTGTCCCCCTATGCAGAACCACCTTCCTAAACCTGGGTACCTCCCCCACAAATGAATGTGGTGACCACCATGTCAATTTGCTGAAATAATGACTTGGGTAAAAAGACTGGCAGGTACTGAAACAAAAACAAAAATCGCGATAGCACATTTGTTTTAATCACCTGCACCCGACCCGCCAACGATGGAGGGGATTGTCCCACTTTGCCAAGTCGGCCGTCACCCTCCCCACAAAGCTCATGAAATTGTACCTACAGAACCCCTCCCACCCCTCAGTCCCACGCCTGCATCCCCAAATACCTGACTTGAGTTGTCGCGCAGTGAAATAGCAGCCCCCAAAATCCGCCCACACCTCTGGCTGGGACACCATAAACTCCTCACTCTTCTCGAAATTTGATTTATATCCTGAGTATGACCGAAGTCTTTGGAGCAGGCCCATCATATTCCCCACCGATGTACTTTGTTCTGAGATATACAGCAATAAATCATCCACATACAAGGATACCCTATGTTCCACCCTGCCCTCCCCCTCCCCCCTCACTATCCCCTTACACAATCACAAACTCCTTAACTCGATGGCCAGTGGCTCCATCACAAATGCAAATAGCAGGCGGGACAAAGGACATCCCTGCCTGGTACGCTGGTACAGAGCAAAGTACCCCAAACTTATGTTATTTGAATGGACACTCGCCATCGGTTCCCGATTAAGTAGCCGTACCCACGGCATATACTTCGGCCCAATCCCAAATCTCTCTGGGATGGCCATCAAATACCCCCACTTTATCCACTTGAATGACTTCTCCGCATTTAACGCCACCACCACTTACGTATCCTTTTCTTCGGTCGGTATCATGATCACATTGAGTAACCTAACATTTGAGAAATCTGCCTTCCTTTCACAAACCCTGTCTGATCTTCTCCGATCACCTTCATGATGCACTGCTCCAACCTTGCCACCAGCACCTTCACCAGTATCTTGGCATCCACATTCAATAAAGATATAGAACATAGAACATAGAACATAGAGCGATACAGCGCAGTACAGGCCCTTCGGCCCTCGATGTTGCACCGACATGGAAAAAAAAACTAAAGGCCATCTAAACTACACTATGCCCTTATCATCCATATGCTTATCCAATAAACTTTTAAATGCCCTCAATGTTGGTGAGTTCACTACTGTTGCAGGTAGGGCATTCCACGGCCTCACCACTCTTTGCGTAAAATACCCACCTCTGACCTCTGTCCTATATCTATTACCCCTCAATTTAAGGCTATGTCCCCTCGTGCTAGCCACCCCCATCCGCGGGAGAAGGCTCTCGCTGTCCACCCTATCTAACCCTCTGACCATTTTGTATGCCTCTATTAAGTCACCTCTTAACCTTCTTCTCTCTAACGAAAACAACCTCAAGTCCATCAGCCTTTCCTCATAAGATTTTCCCTCCATACCAGGCAACATCCTGGTAAATCTCCTCTGCACCCGTTCCAAAGCTTCCACGTCCTTCCTATAATGAGGCGACCAGAACTGTACGCAATACTCCAAATGCGGCCGTACTAGAGTTTTGTACAACTGCAACATGACCTCATGGCTCCGGAATTCAATCCCTCTACCAATAAAGGCCAACACACCATAGGCCTTCTTCACAACCCTATCAACCTGGGTGGCAACTTTCAGGGATCTATGTACATGGACACCGAGATCCCTCTGCTCATCCACACTACCAAGAATTTTACTATTAGCCAAATATTCCGCATTCCTGTTATTCTTTCCAAAGTGAATCACCTCACACTTCTCCACATTAAACTCCATTTGCCACCTCTCAGCCCAGCTCTGCAGCTTATCTGTGTCCCTCTGTAACCTGCAACATCCTTCCGCACTGTCTACAACTCCACCGACTTTAGTGTCGTCTGCAAATTTACTCACCCATCCTTCTGTGCCCTCCTCTAGGTCATTTATAAAGATGACAAACAGCAACGGCCCCAGAACAGATCCTTGTGGTACGCCACTCGTAACTGAACTCCATTCTGAACATTTCCCATCAACTACCACTCTCTGTCTTCTTTCAACTAGCCAATTTCTGATCCACATCTCTAAATCACCCTCAATCCCCAGCCTCCGTATTTTCTGCAATAGCCGACCATGGGGAACCTTATCAAACGCTTTACTGAAATCCATATACACCACATCAACTGCTCTACCCTCGTCTACCTGTTCAGTCACCTTCTCAAAGAACTCGATAAGGTTTGTGAG
This sequence comes from Scyliorhinus canicula, assembly GCF_902713615.1. Lineage (NCBI taxonomy): Eukaryota > Metazoa > Chordata > Chondrichthyes > Carcharhiniformes > Scyliorhinidae > Scyliorhinus > Scyliorhinus canicula. Next base: position 79,790,945 of record NC_052163.1, read on the forward strand.
GCATGACCTACCCTTCACAAAACCATGCTGACTGTCCCTAATCATATTATTCCTATCTAGATGATTATAAATCGTATCTTTTATAATCCTCTCCAAGACCTTACCCACCACAGACGTTAGGCTCACCGGCCTATAGTTACCGGGGTTATCTCTACTCCCCTTCTTGAACAAAGGGACCACATTTGCTATCCTCCAGTCCTCTGGCACTATTCCTGTAGCCAATGATGACCTAAAAATCAAAGCCAAAGGCTCAGCAATCTCTTCCCTGGCTTCCCAGAGAATCCTAGGATAAATCCCATCCGGCCCCGGGGACTTATCTATTTTCACCTTGTCCAGAATTGCCAACACTTCTTCCCTACACACCTCAATGCCATCTATTCTAATAGCCTGGGTCTCAGCATTCTCCTCCACAATATTATCTTTTTCTTGAGTGAATACTGACGAAAAGTATTCATTTAGTATCTCGCTTATCTCCTCAGCCTCCACACACAACTTCCCACCACTGTCCTTGACTGGCCCTACTCTTACCCTAGTCATTCTTTTATTCCTGACATACCTATAGAAAGCTTTTGGGTTTTCCTTGATCCTACCTGCCAAAGACTTCTCATGTCCCCTCCTTGCTCGTCTCAGCTCTCTCTTTAGATCCTTCCTCGCTTCCTTGTAACTATCAAGCGCCCCAACTGAAACTTCATGCCTCATCTTCACATAGGCCTCCTTCTTCCTCTTAACAAGAGATTCCACTTCTTTGGTAAACCACGGTTCCCTCGCTCGCCCCCTTCCTCCCTGCCTGACTGGTACGTACTTATCAAGAACATGCAATAGCTGTTCCTTGAACAAGCTCCACATATCCAGTGTGCCCAACCCTTGCAGCCTACTTCTCCAACCAACACTTCCTAAGTCATGTCTAATGGCATCATAATTGCCCTTCCCCCAGCTATAACTCTTGCCCTGCGGGGTATACTTATCCCTTTCCATCACTAACGTAAAGGTCACCGAATTGTGGTCACTGTTTCCAAAGTGCTCACCTACCTCCAGATCTAACACCTGGCCTGGTTCATTACCCAAAACCAAATCCAATGTGGCCTCGCCTCTTGTTGGCCTGTCAACATATTGTGTCAGGAAACCCTCCTGCACACATTGTACAAAGAACGACCCATCTAATGTACTCGAACTATATCTTTTCCAGTCAATATTTGGAAAGTTAAAGTCTCCCATAACAACTACCCTGCTACTTTCGCTCTTTTCCAGAATCATCTTCGCCATCCTTTCCTCTACATCCCTAGAACTATTAGGTGGCCTGTAGAAAACTCCCAACAGGGTGACCTCTCCTTTCCTGTTTCTAACCTCAGCCCATATTACCTCAGAAGAAGAATCCCCATCTAGCATCCTTTCCGCCACCGTAATACTGTCCTTGACTAGCAGCGCCACACCTCCCCCTCTTTTGCCCCCTTCTCTGAGCTTACTAAAACACCTAAACCCCGGAACCTGCAACAACCATTCCTGTCCCTGCTCTATCCATGTCTCTGAAATGGCCACAACGTCGAAGTCCCAGGTACCCACCCATGCTGCCAGTTCCCCTACCTTATTTCGTATACTCCTGGCATTGAAGTAGACACACTTCAAACCACCTACCTGAACACTGGCACCCTCCTGCGAAGTCAAATCTGTGCTCCTGACCTCTATACTCTCAATCTCCCGCACCCCAAAACTACAATCCAGGTTCCCATGCCCCTGCTGAATTAGTTTAAACCCCCCAAAGAGCACTAACAAATCTCCCCCCCAGGATATTGGTGCCCCTCAGGTTCAGATGTAGACCATCCTGTCTATAGAGGTCCCACCTTCCCCAGAAAGAGCCCCAGTTATCCAGAAATCTGAATCCCTCCCGCCTGCACCATCCCTGTAGCCACGTGTTTAATTGCTCTCTCTCCCTATTCCTAATCTCACTATCACGTGGCACGGGCAACAACCCAGAGATAACAACTCTGTTTGTTCTCGCTCTGAGCTTCCATCCTAGCTCCCTAAAGGCCTGCCTGACATCCTTGTCCCCTTTCCTACCTATGTCGTTAGTGCCAATGTGGACTACGACCTGGGGCTGCTCCCCCTCCCGCTTAAGGACCCGGAAAACACGATCCGAGACATCACTTACCCTTGCACCTGGGAGGCAACATACCAAACGTGAGTCTCTCTCGCTCCCACAAAATCTCCTATCTGTGCCCCTGACTATTGAGTCCCCAATTACTAATGTTCTACTCCTTTGCCCCCTTCCCTTCTGAGCAACAGGGACAGACTCCGTGCCAGAGGCCCGTACCCCATGGCTTACCCCTGGTAAGTCGTCCCCCCCCACAAGCATCCAAAACGGTATACTTGTTACTCAGGGGAACCACACTCCATCTGGTCCTTGTTTTTTTTCAACAGCAGGAAGATTGAAGCCTATCCCAGGGTTTGTGGTAGTACCCCCCTCCCTATCGCCTCCTCAAACATTCCCACCATCAGCAGCACCAACCTGTCTTTCAACTTCTTGTAATTATCCGTTGGGAACCCATCCAACCCTGCGCCTACCACCATTGCACCCTCCCAATTGCCTCCTTTACCTCCTGTTCCCCCACTGGCTCCTCCAACCCAGCCCTAGCCTCCTCCCCCAACCTTAACTAATGCAACCCATCCAGTCTAACCCATCCAGGAATTCCCTCATCCCTCGCTCCTCTGCGACCCATACAACTTCTCATAAAACTCTTCAAAAACTTCCTTAATTTGCTCCGGAGCCTCCACCAATTTTCCCGTCCTTTCCTGCCCCTTGCCGCCGCCTCCTTCCAGAGCTGGCCTGTCAACATATGCCCCCCTTCTGCCCATATTCAGAAACTGCTCCCTTCACCCGCCTCAGTTGGCACACCGCCATCCCCATAGACAACGGGTCAAATTCAGCATGAAGCTCCTTCCTCTTGTCCAGAACAGTCAGATCTGCATCTCCTGCATACCTCCAACATCGCCTTTGCCGCCCCCCCCCCCCCCCCCCCTGACTGGGCAAGTTAGCGTGGCTGCGACTTGTCCATCTTCAGTTCTTGCACCATATTCCAATCCCTCCCCCCTACTATTAGCTCATGTGTGTAAAGGTCTGTGATTGCCCCCACCCTCTTCGCAAACTCCACATCATCCCAGTTCGGGCCAAATACAGTTGCCAGTGCCACCAACCTCCCTCCAATGCCCCTGTTACAATCACATACCTTCCCCCCGATCCGCTACCACCATCTCCATCTGGAAACTCACCACCCACCAACACCGCTCCCCTCCAAGCTCTTCTATTGAATCTAGAATGGAATACCAAGCTCACTCAGCCCTTCCTGAGCTTCACCTGTTCATTCACCCTCGGGTGGGTCTCCTGCAGCACCGCAACATCGGCCTTTATGCTTTATCGATGTGCAAACACCCTTGACCTCTTCACCAGTCCCCCCCAAACCCCTAACATTCCACATTACTATTCCCACTGGGGCTCTCTCATGCTTCCCCCTGTCCCTCCAATCTGCCATCATCATAACTCTGGGCCCTTCCTCCTGGACCTGCCCACTCCGTCCCTTTGTTGCCGTCAAACCCTACACCCCTGTCATAATCTCCCCATCCACTTCCTCTTGAAATCACGTCTCCCAGTATCGATTGCATCCCCCTCCCTTTCACACTTCTCAGGCGCATCAAAACTTGTTCGACCAGGCTCCAATGTCCGTGGCCCCTCCCCTCACCACACTCCCATTCACTAGCCATCCTACACTTGCTAGTGAAGAGGCCCCTGCCCAGGCCCCCCTCTTTCCAATCGTCGCCCATGCCCTGTCCCCGTAAAATAACCATCAGATAAACAGTTAAACAAACCCAGGACAAACACCGCACCCCAGAAAACCGCTATGGTGAAAATCCCCAACTCCCACCCTTCCCAGAAAAGCAACTTAACACCCTTAAATCACAAATAAGAAATAAGAAAAAACTATCAACATTCTTTCACCACCCCCCACCCCCCCCCCCCCCCCCCCCCCCCATCCTCAGTCCAAAACCAAACCCAGTCCCATTTCTCATTTTAGCCCCAGTCCTTCAGCCTTCACAAAAGCCTCCGTTAACTCGAAATAGGAATCTTTTGAGTTGTAGGTCACCCTCAACTTTGCTGGAAACACCACGCCGAACTTCACACCACCGCTGTACAGTGCCACCTTCAACTAACCGATGACCGGCCACCTTTTCGCCAGCTCCACAGTTATGTCCTGGTATATACTTATACCTGCTCCTGCACATCATGCCTCTGTTTCACACAACTCAGGACCTTCTCCTTAACATGGTACCTGGTAAAGCAAATTCTTACGCCCTTGGCAGTTCAGTCATCTTTGGTTTAGGCCTCAACAACTGATGAGCCCTGTCCAATTCATACCGGAAGGGCTCTTCCCCCTCCCCCAGCAACTCCACCAACATCTTAGCAAAGTACTCAGTCGGCCTTAGGCCCTCCACCCCTTTGGGCAGACCCAAAATTCTTATGATCTGCCGCACAGACCAATTCTCCAGGTCCTCCAGCTTCGCTCTCAGTCCTTTGTTGGCCTACAGCACCCTCCGCAGCTCCTCGCCCATAAGGTGAACTGGTCGCTATGCTGTGACAAAGCCTCCTCCATCCCCTTCAACTTCTCTCCATGCTCCCGCATCTCAGCTGATGTCGTCAACACCGCCGGCTTCAGCGGGGTAATCACCTCCTCCACCAATACCTTAATTGCTGCCGTCATTTCTTTCCTCATCACCTCCATGTGTTTGGCAAACTGCTTCTCAAACACGCCGGCCATCACCGTGGTCATCTTCTCCACTGTGAAGGGTACAGTCCATTCAGCGACCCAGCCTCCACCATATTTCCTCCTGCCGAGCTGACCTGCTCGCTTGACTGTGAACCTTCGCTTGCCTCCTTCTTCCAGACGGCTTTTTTCTGGTTTTCGACATCCCCCTGCTTCCATATGTGTTCCTGCACCTGTTCATCCAAAAACTGGCATTAAATTCCTAAAAACTGAGCCTCAATGTGTAGTTCCACTGACACGCTGCCAACGGAAGTCTCCCTTGATTTGATTCACATCACGTGTTGAGTGGGCAGTCGCTTCTCGAATTGATGATTGTGGTCTCACCTCAGGCATTATTTAAAACTATAATGTTATAAATTAATGGAAAAAAACATTAATATTTGCATTGTTGACAAACTATTCTTATTACCACAACCAGCAATCATTAGTTGGTCCGCTTAGATGGATATTTATATAATTGGGGAATTACGCAATTCTATTTATGTTTCACCCTTTAGAGGCAACCCAGGTGGGGATCTGCCCGTCTTCTCCATCTCAATAACCATTGTTGCTTTGGTCACGGTGGCACAGTGATTAGTGCTGCTGCATCACAGAGCCAAGGACCCGAGTTCAATACCCACCTCGGGTGTCTGTCTGTGTGGAGTTTGTACATTCTCCCCGTGTCTGCACGGGTTTCCTCCTGCGGCTCCGTTTTCCTCGCACAGTCCAAAGAAGGGCAAGTTAGGTGGATTATCCAAGTTTAGGATAAAATACCCCTCAGGTTGGGGTTGCGAAATAGGATGATGTATTTGGCGTATGTAATGTGTTTTTTTAAAGGGTCGGTGCAGACTCGATGGCCTGAACGGCCTCCCCCTGTACTGTAGGGATTCTGTGATTCTATGATCATCTTGTGAAGTCACATTTGACAGTGCTCGCTCGTATCAGGAAGTGAATATGGAGGGCTGCTTGGATCTGTTGTGAGCGATCTGTCCTTTTGTAGAAATTGCCTTTATTTTCAGAACCATCAATGTGTGCCTTCAGGCAGTGTTCTTCAAACTTTTTTTCCGGGGACCCATTTTTACCAACCGGCCAACCTTCACGACCCATGCCGGTCGACCTGAGTGACCCACCATTTTCTCTTACCTTGTTTGCTGCTGATAAAAATGGAGGAAATGGCTTTGGGTCCCTTTGACCCTCGTACACGCTCCCCCAATGGAACCTGGATGAAGTTGAAGCCTTCCTGTGTCGGCAAGTATGGAGTCTCCATCTGTCCAAAGTTCCGCACTTTTTTCCTGTAAAACTTTATCAAATAAAACCCCCCCGAACTTATAAAAAAAATAAAATGAAAAAAATAAATGAAAAAAATAAAAATTAAATCAATAAAATAAATGAATAACCCCCCCCCCCCCCCCACCCGAACATATAAAAAAACAAAATGAATAAAATAAATGAAAAAAATAAAAATTAAATGAATAAAATAAATGAATAAAACCCCCCCCCCAAAATTGAAACAAAAATCTAAGACCGTTTAAAAAACTAGCAGCAACACTGCGCATGCATGCCAGATCATCGTGCGCTCGTGCGCAATGCGGCCAAATTTTTTTTACATGTTCGCAGCCATTTTAAAGGCCGCTTGCAGTTGGAGTTATTAAAAGCCTGTTGCTGCGCGGGGATTTGTGCAATCGGGAGCTCCACGAAGGACGGCTCCGCGACCCTCCCATGGGTTGAGCCCCCGACTTTGAAGAACACTGCCTGAGGGAGAGAAGTCCGAAACTGCATCTGGCCTGTGTGCCGTGTCACACAAACAATTCAATTACTCGTTTCGACTTTATTTAAGGGGCAATTTAGCGTGACCAATCTGAAGCAGGCACTCGCAGTGCAGGCTTTGGAGTTGTAAGGTTGTTGCTGTCGTGGAGAGTGGCTGCTGCTGCTCACCCTCTCTCCCTGTTGCTCAGTTTGCTGCCTGTCGCTGGTGTTGGTTGCTACTGAGCTGTCTGGAGGAACGAGAAGTGAGGGAAGGGAGGAGAGGGGAGAGAAGGACAAAAAGGTGATTTCAAGACTTTAGTACTAAGGTGGGAGCAAAGCCCTTTGAATTGCTTGTTTGCTTGGCCCCCTCCCAGACTGAGGGCCCTGACTGGTTCTCAAAATGATCATCATCTGCCAGCAAGGATGAAGCTTCCATCTTCCATTAGGTGTGCATGTTCCAGGGCAGGGGGATGCAGTGGACATTGTGATTGCTGAGCCTCGCCCGGGCTGAAGACCGCATACACCAGTGCGGTCATCCGAGGTTGGGAGCATGGACTGTGGTTTTGCGGGGCCCCCTTGCAGTCGAAAGATCTGTGTGTACTTTCCTATACTCCCACCATCCAGCTTGATAAGAATCTCAGGGGTTTCCCACCTCAGGCACCAATCTGTCGCCGCTATTCTTCCCCCCAGGCTGTGTCCCTTTATTTCTCGTCACTTCCTTCCCTCGTTCCTTTGCATACCTTCTTGGGGAAGAGTGCATTGTTCCACTTTGCTCTTCCCCTAAACACCCCTGTTCATTTTCCATCCTACACTGACGCGACAAAGCCCACATTGGGAGTGGGCGTGTCATTTGCCCTGATGGCCAGTCGACCCACACTGGTGGTGGGGCAGTCCAGAGCCACCTAAGTGGGGGTGGTCGCATCTTTGGCTTCCACTACTCCTGGAGCCCCGGCACCCTTCCATTTGCTAAACCAGGAACCGGAGGTTAAGTGCTACTCTCACCCCATGTTACCACAGAGGAGTGCGTTCGCGCAATGGCTGGGGTCGTTGGACCCTCGCCCATTGTAGCCACCTCTCATATGTACAGGAATGTCGTGTTTTTCCTGAGGGCCGAGATGGCATTCGCACTTGTAAAAGGGCTCAAGGTGGGTGGGACCTATGTGGTGATGGACCCTCTTGAGGTCCCCGCCGAGAGGGTCATACCTATGTCATACTCCTATTTACTGACTACAGCTCAGCCTTCAACACTATTATTCCTACGAAATCCATCTCCACACTCCACGACCTGGGCCTCAGCTCATCCCTCTGTGACTGGATCCTGACCTTCCTAACCAATGGACCACAATCAGTAAGGATAGTCAACAACACCTCCTCCATGATTATCCTCAACACGGGTGCCCCACAAGGCTGTGTCCTTAGCCCCCTATTACACTCCTTATACACCTGTGACTGTGTGGCTAAATCCCCCTCCGACTCGATTTTCAAGTTTGCTGATGACACCACCGTAGTGGGTCCGATTTCAAACAATGATAAGACACAGTACAGAATTGAGATAGAGAATCGGGTGAATAATCTCTCCCTCAATGTCAACAAAACAAAGGAGATTGTCACCGACTTCAGGAAGCACAGAAGAGTACATGCCCCTGTCTCCATCAATGGGATCAAAGTGGAAAGGGTCGAGTTCTTCAGGTTTTTAGGTGTCAAGATTACCAACAACCTGTCCTGGTCCCCCCATGCCAACGCTATAGTTAAGAAAGCCGACGAACGACTCTACTTTCTCAGAAGACAAAAGAAATTGGCATGTCAGTTCCGACTCTCACCAACTTTTACAGATGCACCATTGAAAGTATTCTTTCTGGTTATATCACAGCTGGGTATGGTTCCTGCTCTACCCAAGACCACAGGAAACTACAAAAAGTCGTGAATGTAGCCCATTCCATCACACAAACCAGCCTCCCATCCATTGATTCTGTCTATAATTCCTGCTGCCTCGGAAAGGGAGCCAGCATAATTAAGGACCCCACGCATCCTGGACATACTCTCTTCCACCTTCTTCCGTCAGGAAAAAGATACAAACGTTTGAGGTGACGTACCAAGCAACTCAAGGACAGCTTCTTCCCTGCTGCCATCAGACTTTTGAATGGGCCTACCTCATACTAAGTTGATCTTTTCTCTACACCTTGCTATAACTGTAGATAGATAGAGAAATACAGCACAGAACAGGCCCTTCGGCCCACGATGTTGCACCGAACTTTTGTCCTAGGTTAATCATAGAATTTTGGACAATTTTTCATGGCCAATCCACCCAACCTGCACATCTTTGGACTGTGGGAGGAAACCGGAGTACCCGGAGGAAACCCACGCAGTCACGGGGAGGATGTGCAGACTCCACACAGACAGTGACCCAAGTCGAAATCGAACTTGGGACCCTGGAGCTGTGAAGCAATTGTGCTTTCCACAATGCTACCATGCTGCCCTTAAGAAGTTAACCTACACTCCATTATTCTACCCTAATCCAAGTACCTATCCAATAGCCGCTTGAAGGTCCCTAACTTTTCCGACTCAACTACTACCACAGGCAGTGCATTCCATGCCCCCACTACTCTCTGGGTAAAGAACCTACCTCTGACATCCCCTCTATATCTTCCACCATTTATCTTAAATTTATGTCCCCTTGTAATGGTGTGTTCCACCCGGGGAAAAAGTCTCTGACTGTCTACTCTATCTATTCCCCTGATCATCTTATAAACCTCTATCAAGTCGCCCCTCATCCTTCTCCGTTCTAATGAGAAAAGGCCTAGCACCCTCAACCTTTCCTCGTATGACCTACTCTCCATTCCAGGCAACATCCTGGTAAATCTCCTTTGCACCTTTTCCAAAGCTTCCACATCCTTCCTAAAATGAGGTGACCAGAACTGCACACAGTACTCCAAATGTGGCCTGACCAATGTTTTGTACAGCTGCATCATCACCTCACGGCTCTTAAATTCAATCCCTCTGCTAATGAACGCAAGCACGCCATAGGCCTTCTTCACAGCTCTATCCACTTGAGTGGCAACTTTCAAAGAACTATGAACATAGACCCCAAGATCTCTCTGCTCCTCCAGATTGCCAAGAACCCTACCATTAACCCTTTATTCCGCATTCAGATTTGTCCTTCCAAAATGGACAACCTCACACTTGTCAGGGTTAAACTCCATCTGCCACTTCTCAGCCCAGCTCTGCATTCTATCTATGTCTCTTTGAAGCCGACAACAGCCCTCCTCACTATCCACAACTCCACCAATCTTCGTATCATCTGCAAATTTACTGACCCACCCTTCAACTCCCTCATCCAAGTCGTTAATGAAAATCACAAACAGCAGAGGACCCAGAACTGATCCCTGCGGTACGCCACTGATAACTGGGCTCCAGGCTGAATATTTGCCATCCACCACCACTCTCTGTCTTCTATCGGTTAGCCAGTTTGTTATCCAACTGGCCAAATTTCCCACTATCCCATGCCTCCTTACTTTCTGCATAAGCCTACCATGGGGAACCTTATCAAATGCCTTACTAAAATCCATGTACACTACATCCACTGCTTTACCTTCATCCACATGCTTGGTCACCTCCTCAAAGAATTCAATAAGACTTGTAAGGCAAGACCTACCCCTCACAAATCCGTGCTGACTATCCCTAATCAAGCAATGCCTTTCCAGATGCTCAGAAATCCTATCCCTCAGTACCCTTTCCATTACTTTGCCTACCACCGAAGTAAGACTAACTGGCCTGTAATTCCCAGGGTTATCCCTATTCCCTTTTTTGAACAGGGGCACGACATTCGCCACTCTCCAATCCTCTGGTACAACCCCTGTTGACAGCGAGGACGAAAAGATCATTGCCAACGGCTCTGCAATTTCATTTCTTGCTTCCCATAGAATCCTTGGATATATCCCGTCAGGTCCGGGGGACTTGTCTATCCTCAAGTTTTTCAAAACGCGCAACACATCTTCCTTCCTGACAAGTATCTCCTCAAGCTTATCAGTCTGCTTCACGCTGTCCTCTCCAACAATATGGCCCCTCTCGTTTGTAAATACTGAAGAAAAATACTTGTTCATGACCTCTCCTATCTCTTCAGACTCAATACACAATCTCCCGCTACTGTCCTTAATCGGACCTACCCTCGCTCTAGTCATTCTCATATTTCTCACATATGTGTAAAAGGCCTTGGGGTTTTCCTTGATCCGACCCGCCAAAGATTTTTCATGCCCTCTCTTAGCTCTCCTAATCCCTTTCTTCAGTTCCCTCCTGGCTATCTTGTATCCCTCCAGCGCCCTGTCTGAACCTTGTTTCTTCAGCCTTACATAAGTCTCCTTCTTCCTCTTAACAAGACATTCAACCTCTCTTGTCAACCATGGTTCCCTCACTCGACCATCTCTTTCCCGCCTGACAGGGACATAAATATCAAAGACACGCAGTACCTGTTCCTTGAACAAGTTCCACATTTCACTTGTGTCCTTCCCTGACAGCCTATGTTCCCAACTTCTGCACTTCAATTCTTGTCTGACAGCATTGTATTTACCCTTCCCCCAATTATAAACCTTGCCCTGTTGCTCGCACCTATCCTTCTCCATTACTAAAGTGAAAGTCACATTACATTCTGCAGTCTCTCCACCCTTCCCTATGTGAGGTATGCATTGTCTGTATAGCTTGCAAGGATCAATACTTTTCACTGTATACTAATACATGTGACAATAATAAATCAAATCAAACACTCGAGTGTCCCACCTATGGAGCTCCTCCTCTGCACCTCCAACTACGTTGTACCCTCTTGGCCTAAAGGATGCACCCCTCAGCACATCTACTCCTTCAGGCACCAGGCTCTCGTGCGCCTGGCCCAGGAGGAGATAGTCTGCGAATGGAGTGCAGTGACATGCCTGCAAGAAGGTGGGACTTGTACGAAAGGATTGCCAAGGTCACCATGAACACCAAGCTGGCTGTGGCTGGCACTGCCGACGCCCCTCCCCCTCCACTGACATTATTACACCAATCCCACGAGGGGACAACATGCCGGCGCCTACCAACCAATCAGCTGTCGGAGTGGAAGATGGAGTGCTTCAACAAGGCTGCAAGGCCCGTAATATGTCGAGGTGGGGATCGGCCCCAGACATCCTCGTGTCCCCGTCGGCCTAGAAATCCTCGTGTCCCGGGGCTACTGCTGCTCCACCTCACCGGGGCTCATTGACCCCTGAGCGTCAGGTTCTGGGCCCAGCGTTACTACAGCCTGGGTCAACAAGGCGGGTGGTGGTGATGCCGCGAACCGAGCTGACGTGTACATAAACAAAGTGACGACCCCAAGGGCAGAGTGTCGAGGGAAGGGGGGACGATATGAGGACGGAGGTTCCCTCAGCGCAGCCGACCCTCCCTCAGTGGCGCCACCCCTTGGAGGCACATCTTAACCACTGAGCTATCGCAGCCCCCCACCCCCCTCCCCGAACAGGACGCCTCAGGCCCAGGTGTGAACGGGACCCCAGAGGACTCGTGATACCCACTGCAATGTTGCACCCCGGAGGTGTTCGATTATACGATGCCGGAGGGCTGTGCCAGCTCCCTGACCTCAGGATCATTGGGCGCTGGTGGCGTGAAGGGTCCCCACTCTCCTCCCCAATCTCTGACCCTGGGTGTTTCCATCTCCATTCCACAGCTTTTTCCGAAATATTCCTGGATCTGTCCGGTGGCCCAGCGTTGCAAGATGAGCAGGGCTCTGAATCACTGCCTCCCTCTCGTCCAGTTCCATGAGGATCCCGCAAGGAACCTTTCTGTCGACGATCCGACGGGTGGGATTGAAGCATATCCTGGGCTAGTTGGTGGGTCTGTGCCGCCTGCCACACACAATATGGCGGGAGACTCGGTCCCAGAAGGCAACTGTCCTGGGGGGGGGGGGGGGGGGGGCATAGGGAATGATTTAGAGTCCATCTGTGACGAGGCAGTGGACTCCCTCATTCCCGACACTGAGTCGCCCCTCATTTCCCAAGGGGAATTCCGGGAATTTCTACATGCCAACTGCGGTCGCCAAAACCAAATGCAGCTGGCACTCGACCAGTAGTCGGACATGGCGCTGCTTATTTAGTCTCCTGCGCCTATGTTAAAGAGGTGGGAGACACAGACGAGACTGAGCAGCGCTGGCTGAAATCTGTCCTCGTCGGACTCGAGGGATCAGAGGGGCACGCGCTCCTCTTCTCCTTCCGAGCACTAAGGAGGTGATGGTGAAGGTGGTACTTTACTGCTGACATGGAGGTAACCAGCCTCAACATCAACGGCAGCAGGGAGGTGCTCCACAGGTTCCAGAACTTCTCGGCCCTCCGGGACGGGAAATATGCGGCATACTTCCTGCAAGAAAGAGGGGTGGGGGGGGGGGGTGGTCTACATGAGTGACCTGACCTCATGTTTAGGCGGGATGGCGACCTTGTTGGCCCCACGTTTTCAGCCGGTGATCTTAGGGGTCAAGGAGCCAGTGCCAGGTCGGTTGCTGCACCTCACAGTCCACTAGACGTGCAAGGTACTTCACTCTGTGAATGCCTACACTCCCCAGGTTGGCCAGCAGCAGATGGCTTGATTCGTGCAAGTGTACACTCATCTTGGCCCCATCACCGCGGGCGAGTGCATTGTCCTGGTGGGAGGATTTTAGTTTATCCCTCGAGACAAAGTACTGCCTCGGTACCCAGTGTGGCTCTAGTGCAGTGGTGACGTTATGGAATCTGGTTGGGTTCTATGATTTGGTGAATGACTGATGGACTCTCCATCCTGACTCCAGCCTCTTCGCCTTTGTGAGCCTGAGGGTCGGAGCGTCCAGAATCTAGCTCCTCTACATTTCCAAGGCATGCCTGCCCCACGTCCCAACAGCCTCTGTGCAGCAGGTATCATGCTCGACCACCATTTGGTGTCGGCTGAGCATACCCTGTCTCTCGCTCAGTCGCTGTCCGCGTACTGGCAATTCAGCAACCTGCTGCTGGACACAAGCTGTTCCTCGGCTCAGTTTGTCACTTCTGGACCAGCTGGAGAAGTAAAAGGGGAGACTTGCCCTTCTTGAGTCTATGGTGCGATGTGAGCAAGACTCACGTGCATACCTTCTGTCAGAACTATCCGAACGGGTCGACAAAGAAGCAGAAATCCAGGTTCGAGGGATTGGAGAAGAGGTGCTCGACCTGAAGTCATGTCTTGGTCGGCCCGATCAGGACCTTGTCTGACAGCTGGTGTACAGAGAAAAGGGTGCACTTCAGGACCTGCAACTTGTGGGTTCCTGCATACTAATGTGAGGTCACGGATCCAGATTCTCACAGACATGGATTTCGCCCCCCCACCCCCCGCTTCTTCTTCTCGCTGGAATAAAGGTGCGGGGTCCGTCAGCAGCTCCTTATGCTGGTTCATGAAGGGTTCCTTGTCTCGATTCTGGAGAAGGTCGTGGATCAAATCCAAAGTTTCTACAGTGCCCTTTTCTCCCCAAATCTGTCTAGCGAGGATGCTTGCAGAGTTTTGTGGGAGGACCTGCCTCAGGTCGGCCCGGAGGACGCCGGGAGGCTTGATACCCCAATAAGCTTGGGGGAGCTGACAGGCACCCTCGACAGCCGCTCCAGGGGCAAAACCCCAGGGCTGGACAAGCTCACCATGGAGTTCTTCAGGGCCTTCTGGGATGTCCTGGGAAGTAACTATGCAGGTATCCTGGGGGACACTATTGCAACCGGGGAGATGCCCCTGTCATGACGTAGGACCACCATTACCCTGCTGTCAAAAATTGGGGAGGGGAGTTTCCTCCTCAACACAGATTACAAGATCTTCATCAAGGTGGTGTGTTGGCACCGTGCTGGATCACATTTCACTCTGACCAGTCCTACATGCTCATGGGCAGCACAACCCACAACAACATCTACCTGGTTCAGGACCTGATCCATCAATCCCAGAGGGCTGATGTCGAGCACCTCCCTGTCCCTTGATCAGGTGAAGGCTTTTGACAGAGTTGACCATGAACATTAATTCGGGACTCTGCAAGCATTCGCGTTCGGGACACATTTTGTCAGCTGGATCTGACTTCTGTACACTGCTGCAAACTGTCCCGTTAAGACTAACGGGTTCCTGACAGTGCCCCTTCACTTTGGGAGAGGATTGCATCAGGGATGTCCCTTGTTGGGCCAACCCTATTCTATATGCGTGGAGCCTTTCCTGCGCCTCTTGCGGAGGAGATCATCGGGAATGGTTCTGTGAAGGCTGGGCATTGGGGTTGTCCTCTCGGCTTGCATTGATGATATGCTCCTCATGTTCACCTGATCTGCAGAGGATGCATGAGTGCCAGGTTGTGTTGTCTACTGCGTCCTCTGCCAAGATCAACTGGGCCAAGTGTTCCGGACTCCTGGTCAATCCGAGATGGGTGGACTCCCCTCCCACAGATGCTCAGGCCTTCCACCTGGAGCAGGACCAGCCTCCTCTACTTGGGAGTCCATCTTTGCCCGGTAGAGGAATCCTCGCCGGCTAACTGGCAGAAGCTGGAGGCCAAAGTCACCGCTCGCTTGAGACACTGGATAGGGTTGCTCCATGTTCTGTCTACAGGGGTCGTATTCTCGTCATGAACCAGCTGATAGCCTCCATGTTGTGGTACCGGCTGGTCACTTTGACCCCTCCTCCTGACTTTGTCACAAAGCTCCAGAGAATGCTTGTAGATTTCTTCTGGGACAAAGGACTGCACTGGGTCGCTGCTGAAGTTCTGTGTGTCCCGCTTATGGAGGGCGACCAGGTGCTGGTGTGCCTTCGCACCCAGGTGGTGACCTTCTGCCTTCAGACCCTTCAGCGATACCTTTATGTTGAGCCCCTCCACGATGGCGTGCCCTGGTGATGCATTTCTTCGAGTTAGCACAATGTGCGGTGATGGACGTCCAGCTCACGGCCGATGCCATCTGAGACCTCAACAGTTATGGTTTGAACCAATGGCACTCATGGACTGGAGGATTCTCAGGTGTACGGTGGTCCGCTGTCTGGGCGGAACCCTCCTCGGATAGAATTCAACATTGGCCCCAGTCCCAAATCATGTCTTGGTGTTTGATGCTCCACAATCCTAGCAGTCTCACGAAAATGCACTCAGTGCCTTATCAGACTGCGCAGAAGGATTACCTTTATGGGCTGCTGCTGCACACCCTTCACCACCTTACCCTCGCCTGTCATGAGGACAGCCATGGCGTGCCTTGTTGCCGTCCGGTGACAGAGGTCCCCACTGGAGGCTCCTCTATGGAGGAGTCCTCCGCTCAATGTTGGGAACTGGGGTGGAGGGTGTTGAATGCAGCAGTGCCTTACAATCACCGATTGCACTGGGACATGGATTCCCAAGAAGCCTGCCATTTTTGCAGCCTTGTGGAGTCCTATGTTACATGTTTTAGACTGCACTCCCTTTTTAGTTTTCTGACAAACCCTTTGTTTTTTTGGGTTTTTTTTTAAATTTAAATTACCCAATTATTTTTTCCAATTAAGGGGCAATTTAGCGTGGCCAATCCACCTACTCTGCACATTTTTGGGTTGTGGGGGCGAAACCCACGCAGACACGGGGGGGAATGTGCAAACTCCACATGGACAGTGACCCAGAGCCGGGATCGAACCTGGGACCTCAGCGCCGTGAGGCGGTTGTGCTAACCACTAGGCCACCGTGCTGCCTGACAAACCCTTTGTTGAGGTTTTGTTTGCACTTCAGCCCCACGCTCCTGATCATGGGCACCCGATGTGGAGAGTGGCAGGGAAAGTGGAGAAACTCCTTGTGAACCTGCTCCTGGGCTGTGCGAAGTGCACCATTTATAGGTCCAGCCAGCGGGTGACCGAGGCGGTCGTCGAACCAGACTGTCTGCCCCTCTTCTGTGGCTATATTTACGGTCGGGTGTCCCGAGAAAGGAAGCTTATGTTGTCCATGAGTACCATAATGGCCCTCAGTGACCAGTAGGCACCAAAGGGGTTTGGTTGCTTTATTGACCCCTTTAATTTCACTCTTATTTGATGTTTTTAAGTTTCCTTTATCTTTATTACATTTGGATAGTGCCCGTAACAGGAGCGGTCCTTTTAACTTTATCTCTAAGTTTGTTTCCTTTCTTCTATTTGGTTGTTGACCTCCAAAGCGTGGCCAATCCTCCTAGCCTGCATATCTTTTTCGGTTGTGGGGGTGAGACCCACACAAACACAGGGAGAATGTGCAAACTCCACAAGGACAGTGACACGGAACTGAGATCGAACCCAGTTCCTTATGCTGTGAGGCAGCAGTGCTGATCACTGCGCCACCGTGCCATCCCTAATGTGACACATTATTAAAATGAGCAGAGATCAGTACAGTTCCAGCGCGTGTACTGTGTATCGTTCTGCCTTGTGTACCGTGTTTTGTTCTGCCTTCTGTACTGTGTATCGTTCTGCCTTGTGTATTGTGTTTCGTTCTGCCTTGTGTGCTGTGTATTGTTCTGCCTTTTGTGCTGTGTATCGTTCTGCCTTGTGTGTTGTGTATCGTTCCACCTTGTGTGCTGTGTACCGTTCCGCGGTGTGTACTGTGTACCATTCCACCTTGTGTACTGTATATTGTTCTGCCTTCTGTACTGTGTATCATTCTGCCTTGTGTGCTGTGTATCATTCCGCCTTGTGTGCTGTGTATCGTTCTGCCTTGTGTGCTGTGTACCGTTCCGCGGTGTGTACTGTATATCGTTCCACCTTGTGTACTGTATATTTTTCTGCCTTGTGTGCTGTGTATCGTTCTGCCTTGTGTGCTGTGTATTGTTCCACCCTGTGTACTGTGTATCATTCCGCCTTGTGCACTGTGTATCGTTCTGCCTTGTGTGCTGTGTACCGTGCCACGGTGTGTACTGTGTATCATTCCGCCTTGTGTACTGTATATTGCTCTGCCTTGTGTACTGTGTATCATTCCACCTTGTGTACTGTGTATCATTCCACCTTGTGCAATGTGTATCGCTCTGGGCAGTAATAGCCTGGAAGTGGGATGGAGACCAAGTTGTCGGCCGTTTCCTGGAAGCAAATTTTGTGCAGGTTGGAACTTGGAATTGCAAATTAGGAAATTGAGGAGTCAGCTGCTGAAAATGGTAAAAATAGAGAAATTATGAATCTCAGAGGCAGCCTTTAATTAATCCATGTCAATAAAACAAAGCTTAAACAAAGAGAGAAAAGGAGCAGAAACAACATTGCTGATGGAATATTCTGACCATAAGACATAGGAGCAGAATTAGGCCACTCAGCCCATCGAGTCTGCTCCACCATTCAATTGTGGCTGATTTTATTACCCCATTCTCCTGCCTTCTCCCCAGAATCCCTGATCCCCTTATTAATCAAGAACCTATCTGTGATTTTGCCTCCACAGCATTCTGTGGCAAAGAGTTCCACAGATTTACCACCCTCTGCCATCCTGCATTCTTAAACAGCAGTGTTACATTAGCTACTTTCCAGTTCTCTGGGACCCTCCTTCTCTCCAGTGATTCCTGAAGGATCACCATCAATGCCTCCACAATTTCCTCAGCTATCTCTTTTGGGACTCTGGGGTTTAGTCCATCCAGTCCACGTGATTTATCCACCTTCAGACCTTTCAGTTTCCCCAGAACCTTCTCCTTAGTGACAGCCATTACACTTACCTCTGCCCCCTAAATCTCTTGGAACTCTGGCATCCCACTGGTGTCTTCCACCGTGAAGACTGATGCAAAGTAACTCTTCCGTTCCTCTGCCGTTTATTTGTTTCCTATTATTACTTCTCCAGCCTCATTTTGCAGTGGCCCAATGTCTATTTTTGCCTCTCTCTTACCTTTTATATACTGAAAAAACTCTTCCTATTTCATTTTATATTACTAGCTAGCTTGCACTCAGATTTCATCTTCTCCCCCTTATTGCTTTTTTAGTTGTCCTCTGCTCACTTTTAAAGGCTTCCCAATCCCGTGGTTTCCTACTTATCCTCGCCATTTGGATGCATTTTCTTTTGCTTTTATGCTTCCTTGACTCCCCTCGTCAGCCATGGATGCCTCGACCTTCCCTCAGCATGTTTCTTCCTCCTTGGGATGAATTTTTGTTGTGCCTCCCAAACAACCCCCAAAATACCCCTGCCATTGCTGTTCCACTGTCTTCCCTGCTTGGCTCCTTTGCCAATCAACTCTGGGCAGCTCCTCCCTCGTGTCTTTGTAGTTACCCTTATTTAATTGTGATACCATTACATCTGATTCCAGCTTCTGCAGGGTAAATTCTATCATATTGTGGTCACTGCTCCCTTAGGGTTCCTTTAACATAAGCCCCCTAATCAAGTCTGTCTCATTGCACATCACCAAATCCAGAATTGCCTGTTCCTCTGTAGGCTCTGTCCCAAGCTGCTCCAAAGATCACCTCTTCGACATTCCACAAATTCATTTTCTTGGGTTCCATTACCAACCTGGTTTTCCCAGTCCACCTGCACACTGAAGTCCCCCATGATTATTGTAATATTGCCTTTCTTATATGACTTTTCTACCTCCCAATTTATTTTCTGCTCCATATCCTGACTACTGCTAGGGGGCCTGTACAGCACTCCCATCAGGGTCTTTTTACCTTTCGATTCTTCAACTCTACCCACAGAGATTCTATGCCTTCTGATCCTATAATCGCTTCTTGCTATTGATTTAACTTCATTCCTTGCTAACCATGCAACCCACCCCCTCTCTCCATCTGCCTGTCCTGTCGATAGGACGCATATCCTTGGATATTCAGATCCCAGCCCTGATCTCCTCAGCCGTATCTCTGCAATGCCCACAACATCATTCTCATCATTTTCAATGTGTGCAACAAGCTAATTTACCTTGTTCTGTAGACTGCACACATTTAGGTACAACACCCTAATTCCTGCCTTGACCACCTCTCTTCTCATACTTAAAAATTAAATTAAATACTTGTCACCTTTTTTGCACTGCCCGAGGTTTGATTCCTGCTACCTTCTATACGCTCTGTTCTATTCGGTGGTCTGGAAACTTTACTAATCTCTCCTGAGTCCTCGGCTCCTTTAACTAGTTAAAAGTCCTTATCATTAACCTGCACTTCTACCCTATCCTTTATCATTGATTTTCTAATTCTCCATACAAATGAACCCCCCCCCCCCCCCCCCCCCCAGTTTAAAGCCCATTCTACAGCCCTAGTTATTCGATTCACCAGACTTTGGTCCTAGCATGATTCAGATGAAGACCGTTGCATCGGAACAGATCCCCTCTTCCACAGTACTGGTTCCAATATCCCATGAATTCAAATTCATTCCTCCCACACCAATCTATGAGCCATGCATTTACCTCCTTAATCTTAATGACCCTGTGCCAATTAACTCGTGGCTCATGCAGTAATCCAGAGATTATTACTTTCTTGGGTCTGCTTTTTAATTCCGCTCCTCGCTGTTCATACTCCCTTAGCAGAACCTCTATGCCGGTTCTACCAATGTTGTTTGTACCTATGTGGACCACGACAACTGGATCTTTACCCTTCCATTACAAGTTCCTCTGCAGCCCGGATGAGCTATCCCAAACCCAAGCACCAGGCAGGTTATACAACCTTCGGGGTTCTTAATCCTGGTCACAGAGAACTGTGGCAATGCCCCTCACTATACTATCCCCAATTACGACTCAATTTCTTTTTTCTCCCCCAACTTAAACATCTCTCTGTACCACGGTGCTGTGGTCAGTTTGCTCATCCCCCCCTGCAGTCCCCATTCCTGTCCACACAGGGTGTGGGACTCTCAAACCTGTTGGACAAGTTCAGGGACTGAGGCTTCTGCAACCCTACCTGCCCCACTCGCAGCCACACCCTCCTGTCTGACTGATGGCCAAATTCAATGTATTTAATCTCAGGGGTGTGACTGCCTCCTGGAACATCGTGTCCAGGCATCTCTCCCCCTCACTGATGTGTCTCAGCATCCGAAGCTCAATATCCAGCTCATCAACTCTGAGCCAGAGTTCCTCAAGCAACCAAAACTTACTACAGACGTGCTCACTGGGAACCACAATGGGATCCACCAGCTCCCACATCATACAGGAACAACACAACCTGAACCTCCATCTTTAAGTACTTTTTAATTTGATTTTAATGGTTTTCTTTACATTTCTTCTTACTACCTTCAAATTGAATGCGCTCTGGTCTAATTTTTCTGAAGAAAAAGAATCATTGAAATATCAGCCGCAAAAATAAAAAGGTTTTTCGAGTCACTCTGGGTTAGAGGATGGAAGAGCTAATCATCAAATGTGTGCCAGGTTCATGGAGAGTATAAATGGAGGAAGTCGGGATAGTCTGGAAATTCTTCTTGTTTTCCTGCAGTGGGTGAAAGTGAGGGCGCCGTTCTCCTGCAGTATTGGGTGAAAGTGAGGGCGACATCCCAGGACCCATCTTGACCTCTGGTTTCAGGTGGAAAACATGAATGAGAGTGGCTGGGGAGGGGACACAAAGTGGAGGCAGCTGGGACGGAGGTTATTTGACTTCGATTGATCCATCTCTCTCAATAGCTACTTTACCGAGTGTTAGCGTTCGTGTTTGTTACATCACATCTGTCGGACATTAGAAAATGTGCTTCAAAGAAGATGACATTATCAAGAAACATTCAGTCACTTAATAACCGAGAATTGATGGTGGGGTGGAGGAGAGGAAATTGTTATTGGACTCAGATTTGAATAAAACTCAGAACTAATCGTGGAAAAGTTTGAATAATCAGATGTTTGCATTTCATGATTTATTATCTTCAGGCCGCAGAAATGCTCGGCTGGAAGGTGGGAAGTCCCGGTGCTCAGGCAGATTGGAAATCCTGTATGCTGAAAACTGGGAAACAGTGTGTGACCATCACTGGGATTTGAATAACGCCAACGTGGTCTGTGCTCAGCTTGGCTGTGGGGTTGCAGTGCCCGTGACCCGAAGGGTTCAGTTTGGAGAGGGCACTGGGCCGATACGGAGGAATCGATTTGAATGTAAAGGCAACGAGAAAAGTCTGATGGATTGTCCACTTTCTGCAGTAACTCAACACGAGTGTACCCACAGCAGTGATGTCAATGTGATCTGCTCCAGTGAGTAATAACTTACTGGAAAGAAACCTACTGCTTCCTATTATTCTTAAAAATCTAGTCAAATGGCACAGATTATCCATAACGATTTATGAATTCGAGAATTCTGATGAGGGTTTCCTGTAGAATATCACAATGTTGCTATTGTTCACCACTTACACCAAACAAGAGTTTCTCTTGAATATTTATGCAACATACATATAAGCATAAGAGTTATAAGCAGTGGAGGCCACTCGGCCCATCGAGCCTGCTCTGCCATTCAATAAGATCCTGGCTGATCTGACTGTCAGCTCAAACCCATGTTACTGCGGACCCCCGATAACATTTCACCCTCTTGTTAATCAGGAATCTAACCAACTCAGCCTTTCAAATAGACAAAGACATTGCTCCCAGTGGCTTTGGGAGGGAAGAGAGGTCCAGAGACTCACGACCCTCAGAAACAGTATCTCCTAATCTTTGTCTCAAATGAGCGAACCATTATTTTTAAACTGTGACTGCTCGTTCCAGATTCTCCCAGAAGAGGAAACATTCCCTCCACATCCACCCTATCAATATCATTCAGCATATTAAAGGTTTTGACCAATTTGCTTTTGATTCTTGGAAACTCTAGTGGATACAAAGCTAACCTCTCCAACCTTTCCTCAACTCAATAGTCCTGCACTGTCTTATTCGTGTATTGTGTCACTCATGCACACAGACCGTGGACAGTAGATTCATTTACCGGATACAAACTCGTTAATGGTTGGTTATGCTGATTAAACAGGTCACTCATCCACCCCTCTCTGCCTTTGGCAGATCTGAGACCTGTCAGCACAAGTCCCGTCTCCGGGCTATCAGGGAGGCAAAGGCCAACACATCAGCCTCTTTCTCCACCCCCAACTCCCGGATCTTCCGAAACTCCAAATATCACCACCTCCAGACTTGGAAAGGCAACAACCCCAAGCTCCACTCCTGCCCTCTAGCATTAATCGATAACATCTTGCTTTTCCTCCATGTTCGATTTATACTCAGAAAAATAGCCAAATTCCCTCAGGTTCTTCATATCCTATTGAAGTTGAACATCAGGCCATAAGTGTATGACAAAAGATTGTCCACATGTAAGACTCTGTGCTCTGCCCCACACCGCTTAATCCCTCTCCAACCCCTTGGTGCCCTAAGTGCCATTGCCAATACATCTCTTGCCAGAGCAAACCGCAACAAGGAGAACGGGCACCCCTGCTTTGTCCCACAGTGCAGCCCAAAGTATCCTGAAGTCATTCCATTCATCCAGGCACCAGCCATCCGCACCCATACAGCAGCCAAACCCAATCCATGAAACCCTGGCCAAACACATGGACCCAGCACCTCCTACAGATATGCTCACTCCACCCGATCAAACACTTTCTCCGCATCCATTGCCACCACTATTTCTACCTCCTGCCCCTCCAAGGGCACCATAATGACATTGAGAAACCTATGCTCATTTGCCGGCAGCTGCTGCCCCTTCAATATCAAGAAATATAGTTATTAGTGTTTCAAGTAGACTTACATTAACACTGCAATGAAGTTACTGTGAAAACCCCCAAGTCGCCACACTCCGGCACCTGTTTGGATACACCGAGGGAAAATTCAAAAAGTCCAATTCACCGAACAGCACGTCTTTCCGAACTTGTGGGAGGAAACCAGAGCACCCGGAAGAAACCCACACCAACTCGGGGAGAACGAGCAGACTCCTCACCTAAGCCAGATATCGAACCGGGTCCCTGGCGTAAAACAACAGTGCCAACCACTGTGCTACCGTGCTCACTCCGGTCAATCTGGAATACCGTTTCTTCAAGGTCTTTATTTCCTCTTTGAGATTCTCTGTACAAATTTATAACAGCGCTGTCCAAAGAGAATACACAAAACCGGCTGCAACTGACACATCACTTCATCAGTTTTATATTGCAAGATCCTAGAGAAATATAGAACATCCAATTTCATTTTGCAATATAATTCCTCTTCGTCTGAGTTATCAGACTTCATAATTGAGTCTGATTGTTTTTTAAACCAATTTGAAGCGAGGATTTGCGTAAATTGCGGATATGGGTCAGTTGTCGATCCGCGTTTCTTTAATCCTCCGCCACCGCAGATTTTACTCTGCCTAATATTTATAACAAAGGTCCGCAAACATCTTTCTAAAATGTAATTGCTGAGGAAAAATAAATGCTGGAGAAAATCTCACAGAGACTTTTCGCCAACTATCACAGAATCTTTCATCATTGAAATTAATCATCATTGTCGGGGAGTTATTGAATTGCAGTTTCCTGTTTTCCTTCAAATTCACACTGGTTTTCAATTTGTTCCTTTTTGCAGATGGAAGTTGGCCGCTAAGATTGACGAATGGGGAAAGTCCGTGTGATGGGCGAGTGGAGATTAAGAAGGACAGCTGGGGCAGAGTGCATGACAGCTGGGGCAGAGTGCAGGACAGCCTGTGGGACCTGAATGATGCTGACGTGGTCTGCAGACAGCTGGACTGCGGCTCCGCCATAGCAGCTTCTAACTCCTCAAAGTACGGAGAGGGTGAAGGGCCAGTGTGGGTGAATGAAGTCCAGTGTAAAGGAAATGAATCGCATCTCTCCAACTGCAACTCATTCACATTCAACTCAACTCTCACTGACAGCACCGCCGTGGGAGTTTTGTGTTCAGGTGATTAAACATTTCACTTTTACAGAAACATAACAGAAATTGCTAATCTGCTGGGAAATGGTAGAATCTTGGTCACTGGTTCCTTGGTGCCACTCAGACTGAACTCACCTGGTGAAGGAGCTGTGCTCCGAAAGCTAGTGATTCCAAATAAACCTGTGGACTTGAACCCAGTGTTGTAAGACTTCTTACTGTGCTCGCTCAGACTGGTTATTTAACTCCGGAGTGAGTGCAGAGAAAGAGGTCACCGGTAGAATGGGGCAACAGCAACTTTCTATCGCACAGTTAATGAAGACACAAATCACAAGGAGCTTCACAGGGGCAGAATCTAAAAGATAACTGGACACAGGGCGCTCAAACTTTCTTGTTCACAGCAGATTATAGACTGGTTTTCTATTTAACCTGTGAATCTCCCATTATGAGATCAATTGTACATCGACACCTGCTTCATCCAACATCTTGCTGAGATATCCTGGTTCACTGCCTTCTTTTGTCTGGACCAATAGCCACAAAATAGTTTATTTATTTATTTTTGAATCAAAACCAATTGCTCACGTGACTGGCAGTTTGGTGACTAATTAAACATCAGTAATTTCCTCATCCCACCAGCTTGTTTGCACAGTGTGGCCTGAATGGTTCCTGTTCAGATCCCATCCAGGGAGGCACAGAACGCACACAGCGTATCCTCTCCACCACAAAACATTCCAGGGCACCGCTCTCTCCTGCTTCTCCATCCTCACCCCCAACAATAAGTAAAAGGAGTTTGTGGACTCTATATTATACAATGTTCAGTCTCGTCTGCTTCTTCCCTTCTTAACCACAACTCACTTGTCATCAGCTACTTTATCCCAGTGTCATACCCCGGAATTTGCTTTTCTCGTTTCTGTCCAATCTTACTTCCAGCACTCGCGGGCCTCTCTGTAGTCGATGGAATCAATCTTGTTTTCTCTGGACCCTATTTTCACTGAACTATCGGCATCCGACTTCGCTTCCTGCCTTCTAGGTTAGCTGATAATATCAACGATGGCCTTTCCAGTCTCTGCCTCCTCTCCTTCAGATCTGCTGATTACCCCCCTCTCCACAAATACAAACTGATGTCCTCCATCCTAACAAGTTGCTGACCTATCATCAAGTTCCATCTGGATAAAAGCAAATTACTGCGGATGCTGGAATTTGAAACCAAAGAGAAAATGCTGGAAAATCTCAGCAAGTCTGGCAGCATCTGTAGGGAGAGAAAAGAGCTAACGTTTCGAGTCCGATGACTCAGTCATGAAACGTTAACTATTTTCTCTCCCTACAGATGCTGCCAGACCTGCTGAGATTTTCCAGCATTTTCTCTTTGGGATCAAGTTCCATCTCCTCTCCAAAATCCTTGAAAGGTGTCGTCGCTTCCCAAATAATGCTCACCTTTGTGGGAGATGCATGTTAGAATCGATTGAATCACATTTCCAGCCCGACCACAGTAACAAATCCGCTCTGATCAAAGTGGCAAATGAAAAATTCAGGTGACTGTGACAAAGCTAAACTATCCCTTCTCCTCCTCCTCCTAGACATTTCTGCAGTATTTGCCAAAGATGACCATTGAATGCTGCCCGGCTGCTGTCCATCGCAGTCTGACTGGTTGGAACTGAGCTCAGCTCAGCTATCCAATCATAGCAACAGAATTATGGCTTCCGAGATTAAATGGTTTCACTTTCTGCTGGCCCACTCTTTATTCAAGTGTGGCTCAGGGATCCATGCCTCACCTCCTCCTATTTATATGCTGCCTTCCAGTGACATCATCCGAAAGAACAGCCCCACTTTCTACCTGTGCGCTCACTGCAACGAACTCTCCCTCAACTCTACCTCTCTTGTCCTCTCCAATCTCTATAAACTGTCAGAATTTCAATCCTACATCCAATACTGTCTAAATATTCCTACAGCCTAATGTTGTGGGGCCCTTCTCCCCATCACGTCCTCGTCTCTGACTCCATTCCTCTCCCTCGCCAAGCTTGAAGCAGACATCTTGTAACATTGATGTGATATTTCACCCCGAGGGGAATTTCCTTCCACATATCCATACCGTCCCTAAAACTGTCTGTTTCTACATCCATACCATCGCCTGACCTCACATTTATCTAATCTGCTGCTGAACTGCTGATCATTCGCTCCGTTCCGTGTAGTATTGATGATTCCAATTCCGAACTGGTTTGTCTAATTTTGCCTTTTTAACCATTGAGCTCATTAAAATACCCTGCTGCCCATGGCTTACCTGCTACTAAGAGCAACTCACCCATTTCCGGTGAGCTCAGTGACCTACATTAGATTTCAGTAATATCTCATTCATAAAATTCTTCCCTTTGTTTTCAAATCCTTTTCTGTCCTCCGCTCAATCTCGGCAATTTCCTCCGGCTCGACAATTCCCAATGTTCTCCGTGCTCTGCCAATTCGGGCATCTTGAACTGGTGCCTCCAGCTGCCAAGGCGACAAGATCACGAATTTCCTCCTGAACCACGGGCCTCTGAACGTCTCTTTCTTCATTTGACACGTCACAAAAAACCTTCCAGTCTGACCAGGCTTTTGATTACCTGAGTTAATATATCCTTCTGTGGTTAGACATCACTGCTGCAAGGCACATTGAGATGGTTCATTAATTTAGCGGCGCTATATAAATACTGGAGACAATAAATTGCCACAGCCAAATGTAGTGGGAATGCCTGAAATATTCCCGTGGTGTAAATTTCAGCAAAAAAAATGTGGTCAGAAATACTGTGCATTTGTCCATTTCAGCGTCACATCGCATAACATAAGTTATTTTTTCCAGTATGTGATGTACTAGATTGAGTGATAAAGGGAATCCGTATTGAAAGTATAATCCTCCTCCATTGTTCCCTAACAGGACATGAGCAGATAAGGCTGTCCGACGGTGGGAGCAGATGCGCTGGCCGAGTGGAGGTTTATCACAATGGGATCTGGGGTAGTGTTTGTGCTGATTCCTGGGAGCTGTTGGACGCTGCTGTGGTTTGCAGACAGCTGGATTGTGGACATGCATTGGACCGAACATTTCCTGCTTCTTGTGGACCAGCCTCAGGCCCAGTTTGGTTGCAAGAACTAAACTGTTTCGGTAATGAATCCTTTCTCTGGGATTGTCCTTCAGCATCTTGGAATAACCACGACTGTGCTCGGAAGAATGTAAACATCATGTGTTCAGGTAAAGATCATTTCAATGGGTTCATTTTCCTCGGACGTCACGAGGTGTCACATGGAAGATATTACATTGCATTATATAGAATGTGCAACAATTTATATTGATACAGTGCGCTGTTCGGTCCTTCTGCTGCACTTGGGCGTCACTCTGCATTACTTCATTCAACCCTATCGTACTTTCATTTCTCCCTCATAAACGTATTTAGTTTCACATTAAAGGCGTTTTTCCAAATTCAACGTTCTCCCGAATTTCTTGTTGGATTTAAGCATGATTTTCATAATAATGATCACTAATTTGGGAACCGTCCACTTTATAATAAATTCGCGCCCCTATACCCCTCGATCCCTTGGCTCCTCCATATTATTTAACCTCTTATTTTCCAAGAATGATGTGGGGTTTTTAGACCGCCGACCAAGCTTTGCCATCTCAAACTTACTGGTAATAAAATAGATTTGCGAAACGCGAGCCCATTCAGATGCGGATTAACCCCTTCTTGTATATTCAAGGATTCTTTCTTAGTGCGCACTCTCATCAGTTTACTAACAGCAGCAATTTGTTTTGACTTTATTAGAGTTACAAAGCAAGAGCTGAGTGTGGACAGCGGCAAGCCCGAATTCAGCTCCTTGCCTGCTCCAGAAACCAATGCAAATTGAATCCAATTCTTGGTCCCCACAAGAGAGACATATCAGATCCAGGCATTACACCTGAACTCACGCTAATCTTAGCCAAAAGGCTCCCAAGTGAAATGGTTAATGTAATTGTGAAATAGAATTGGGCCCGGCAGCAAACCCTGTGGAACTAACTTCTCAGCTTCTGCTGCTCTGGGTAATGACTTTGTGCACGGACGGTTCTACAGCAAGTTTCTCATCATTTTTCAACATCCCTGAATCCACACACTCTGCTCACTCAAGATGACATCTTCTTAAAGGTCCTTTCGAATTCGAAGCAAAGTACATCTATTGCATCATCCCTGTCTGCACTTCTTGTAACTCCTCCAAATAATAAGGCTTGCGAACTGTGACTTCCTTTTGAAATCCTGTTCTTTATTCGATATCACAATTTAGTTGTTGTCGCTCTGTGACTTTTCTGAAAAATGTCATTGATCAGTTGACACAACCGGTGCAATATTTATTCCCCACCCGCACCCCCTTCCCCATAGCCCCTCTGCCCCATTCCCCCGCAATGTGGTCAGACAGCGATTTATCAATGGAAACATCTGGATATTTCTTATTCCATTGACAGAACACAAAGAGATGCGGCTGGTGAATGGAAGGCATCGCTGTGAGGGGAGAGTGGAAGTCTTCTACAATGGGACCTGGGGAACAGTGTGCTCGGCCACGCTGGATAAACATGAGGCAGAAGTGATCTGTAAACAGTTAAAGTGCGGCCCCCTCGATCGCACTGAGCGTTTCGGACCGGGCTCCGGACAGATATGGCTCGATGCGATTGAGTGTAATTTAAATGAGCAGACACTTTGGCAGTGTCAGTCAGACCCGTGGGGTGAATACAGCTGTCATCACTACGAAGATGCAGGTGTTGTTTGTTCAGGTAACTCAGGGAATCACTTGGGGGGGGGGGGGGTGTAATTTGGAAAATGAGGGTCTGATTAAATAAACATGTTCCTCTTCATAACAGAAGTCAGGGTGCCAAAGGAGCAGCCTCACAGTTCAATGGACTGCGTTCCTCAATCAGGTGCTTCCTCATCTTAAACATCCAATCAAATACATTTGTTCCTGCCTTAAACTACATCAATAACAATAATTGATCCTCTTTGACAGACTCGGGACCAAGTTTGCGCCTGGTTGGCGGTGACACCAGCTGTTCTGGGAGAGTGGAGATATTATCCAATAACCGCTGGGGGACGGTGTGTGATGATTCCTGGGATCTGGCCGATGCCAATGTTGTCTGCAGACAGCGGGGGTGCGGCTCCGCGCTATCCGCCTCCGGAGGGGCCGCTTTTGGCCAGGGTGAAGGGGTTATCTGGCTGGATGAGGTGAAGTGCACCGGGAACGAATCCTTTCTCTCTGATTGTCCTTCCTCATCATCAGCTCGACCTGACTGTGATCACAAGGAAGATGCGGCTGTGATTTGTTCCGGTAAGGGTCGCGCAGGAGGGTCGGAATGATCCTGATCAGTGAAGCTGACTCGGTGATTCCGTCAAAGACAAATCCCAAAATGTGAAGTGGATGAATGTTTGTACAATATATTCCAGCAGCCACTTCCTGTTTGCCTGTTTTACCTGCTCTCCCGTATGTACTTTCCTCAACCTAAATCAATTACTTCAATGCGAAAATGTTAAATTCAATCCCTCCCTCGACCCCAGGTCTAACATTACCCTCAGCACGAATTCATTCCAGCCATTTGGGGGGAGGTGGAGACGGAACGATCTGCATGAAGAAAACACTCTGCACCTCATCTCCCAATTTTCACGAAGTGTATTGGTTTAATCATTTAGATATATGAAATATCACAAATCAACTCACGCTTCAGTCAAATGTGTTCAATGCCGTCTGATAAGGATTGTGTACAGTTAACTTGAAAAAGATGGCAGTAAAGAGTACAATAGTTGGTCACCGTTTTAACAGGGGAAACTTCCCAGCGATTTAGATAACCACAAGCATTAACATGATGTGGAGATGCCAGCGTTGGACTGATGTGAGCACAGTAAGAAGTCTTACAACACCAGGTTAAAGTCCAACAGGTGTATTTCAAACACGAGCTTTTCGAGCGCAGCTCCTTCCTCAGGTGAATCACCATAGTGGTTAGCACAGTTGCATCACAGCTCCAGGGTCCAAGGTTCGATTCCCGGCTTGGTTCACTGTGCGGAGTCTGCATGCTCTCCTCGTGTGTGCGTGGGTTTCCTCCGGGTGCTCCGGTTTCCTCCCACAGTCCAAAGATGTGCAGGTTAGGTGAATTGGCCATGCTAAATTGCCCTAAGTGTCCAAAATTGCCCTTAGTGTTGGGGGGGTGGGGTGGGTTTAGAGGGGTAGGGCTAGGCTGTGGCCTTGGGTAGGGTGATCTTTCCAAGAGCCGGTGCAGACTCGATGGGCCGAATGGCCTCCTTCTGCACTGTAAATTCTATGATATTCCAGAAGGCTTGATTTGCCACCGATGTTTCTCCGCATCTGCGGAGCAGCAATTCCAAATGAATATCTTGATTAATATCCCTGTTAGTCATTGGGGGGTGGGATGGGGGGGGGGGGGAGGGTAGGGGGGAGGGGGGCTGTGTATATTAAGGGTGACTATGGGTAATCCCTGATTCCTTTTTGTCATTTGTTTATGTAAACATGTGGTCTGATGTTTGGGGGTTGGTGGGAGGATGGGATCGTTGTTATTGTTATGGAGATTGACATATTTGTTGCTGATTATTGTTTATTGTTGGTGGGTGTAAATTCAGGAGAAAATGTGAAAAAGGAGAATAAAAATATAAAAAATATATATCCCTGTTAGTCTCAGTCTTCTTGCTGGTGATACTGACATTATTGATATTACCCCGGATTTGTGAATTTCTGAGTGACTCGATTCGGATTGATCGAAACATTGAAAATAAAAATACTTCCTGCCTCTAACTATGTTCCATTTTTCTGTCTTTCCATCATTCAGAACCGGAAATTGAAACCATTCCTATTCCTGTTGCCTTCTGCATAACGGCCGGATTGCTGTTAATCTGCGAGTTAATCGCACTAATGGCGGTAATGCGGATCAAGTTAAAAAGAAAAGGTGAGTTTCAAATCTTACCGCTGAACTAACATTGAGCCCCTGACAGAGAAACAGTTACAGCTGGAAAGACTCAACGGGTCTCACAGCATCATTGGAGAGAGAAACTGAGTCAAATTTTCTTCGGAAAAGGCTCTCGGATCGAGTTTCAGATGGTGATGAGGCGACATTCGTGCATGCAGACACACCCACACACAAATACAGACACGCGCACACAGTCAGGCACATGTGCACAAGGCACACACAAACGTTCACATATTAACACATTTATGCACACGTTCATAAACGTATACAAATTACACAAACCACAGAGTCACAAATTCACACACCAACAGACGCACACACATAGGCAAGCACACATACGCAAACAAATACAATTCCACACGTGCACACACAAACTCACATACACACAAACACAGACACACGCAAACCCAAATGCACAGACATGGAGGCACAGCACACACCGACATAACCACACACATGTACACATCCACTTGTGCAGACATACGTACTCAAACACACATGCAGACAAATACAAACACATAAACAGCACATTCATACGTGCTGACATTCATACACAAATGCACATACATTGGCACACCACAGTCTCTCAGACATAAACACACTGACACACACAACTATTCACATGAACATACACATAGTGCAAGCACATCACGTGCAAGCACATCACGCACAGAACATACACAAACATGTGCTTACACACGCAAACAGAAATCCACACAAACACACATTCCTATAAACACACACAGATACAAAGACACACAAATGTGCACACACAAACTCATTCACAATAGCACATGTGTACACTCACATAAACATCTGTACTAAAACACACATACACCGCCAAACAATCAGGCATATATCTCGCAGGCACAGCCACAAATACTTACGCACACAAACTCATACACACATACACATACACAGTCACATACATACATAGATACATGCACATATAAGAAAGTTGCTCGACATTCAAGCAAACTGACTTTGTATTAACAGAGCGCCGGTTTAATGGTTTCAGTCAGTGTTAAGCCGGCACGGGTTGGTGAGTGTATAATTAAAGCCAATCTGTGAATAATTCAATATTTTAAAATATTAAAAGATATAGTTAAATTTGAGGGCTGTCTCTTGGAAAAGTCATACAAGTTGGACAGGCTTTGTGACGCGAGTTCCTGCCTATGTTATAGAACATAGAACATACAGTGCAGAAGGAGGCCATTCGGCCCATCAGGTCTGCAGCGACTCACTTAAGCCCTCACTTCCACCCTGTCCCCGTAATCCAATAACCCCTCCAAACCTTTTTGGTCGCTGAGGGCAATTTATCATGGCCAATCCACCTAACCTGCATGCCTTTGGACTGTGGGAGGAAACCGGAGCACCTGGAGGAAACCCACGCAGACACGGGGAGAACGTGTCTGCACGTCCTCCCCCTGTGTGCGTGGGTTTCCTCCGGGTGCTCTGGTTTCCTCCCACAGTCCAAAGATGTGCGGGTTAGGTGGATTGGCCATGCTAAATTGCCCGTAGTGTCCTAATAAAAGTAAGGTTAAGGGGGGGGGTTGTTGGGTTACGGGTATAGGGTGGATACGTGGGTTTGAGTAGGGTGATCATGGCTCGGCACAACATTGAGGGCCGAAGGGCCTGTTCTGTGCTGTACTGTTCTATGTTCTATGTAACGTGCAGACACAACACAGACAGTAACTTAGTGGGGAATCGAACCTGGGACCCTAGCGCTGTGAAGCCACAGTGCCATCCACTTGTGCTACCATGCTGTCAGTTGGTAGATAGTGAGACTCTCCCAGCCCAACTTTGGCTGAGGTTTTCTGTCTCAGTTATTTTGCGTTTGTTTTTCTCAGTTTACCGTGGAAGCGATATCCACGTGCTGCTATCAGGCATCTTGTATTCAGTCCTGGAATAACTGTTTGAAACATGCTATTGCGTGACTTAATAATATTACTATTGCATTACTTCATAATTTGCATGCCTTTCCTTAGGTAAAATTACCCATCATACATCAGGCCCCAAAATAATATCCATCATAATTGTAACGGAGAGAGTTATAAGATACCAGCTGGAATAAAATCCTTATTTCAGACAGACAGCAGAGGTGCTTAAAACATCTCTCACTTCAATGATCCACAGGCTGACATTGACAAGGCTGCTCAGTGGCTAGCACTGCTGCCTCACAGCTCTAGGGTTCCGGATTCAATTCCAGCCTTGGGTGACTGTCTGTGTGGGGTTTGCACTTTCTCACTGTGTCTGCTCCGTTTCCTCCCACAGTCCAAAGATGTGCAGGTTAGGTGGATTGGCTATGCTAAATTGCCCCTGAGTGTCCAAATGGTTAGGTGGGGTTACTGGGATAGAGTGGAGGAGTAGGTTTAAGTCGGGTGCCCTTTCCAAGGGCTGGTGCAGACTCAATGGGCAGAATGGCTCCTTCTGCACTGTAAATTCTAAAATCTATGACACTGCATCTGGGCAGGTACAGGAAGTGTTCCTTAATACACCAGCTCAAATAAACGTAGCCTCGCTGATAAAGCAACAACATGTTAATCTCTCCGTCCTCGCTTCAACAGCTGCTGTCACAGGCGGTAGCGGTTCACCTGCTGGTTTGTACCAAGCAATTTATGAAGACATTGAGAATATTACACCTCGCAAAGATTCCGCTCAGACACTTGGCTCAGGTATATATTTTACGTTTGATGGTGTTAGTGATCATTGTGAACTGAATGGACAGGATCAGATTCCTCTCTCACTCCCCATATAAATCATTTCTGTCACACTGAATGTGTCCATCTGTGTGTAATGGGAGGAGTAATGGGTTTAGGAACATTCCCACTCTTTATTGCCACAATAGTATGGATTTTCACCGTTTGGTTGTTTCCATTTCCCACTGGCAGCACACTGACTCATTCAGATATCCGAGCCTATAAGCAATAAACACATTGGCTGATTAACTATTAAATAATATAATTACACTGATGATAGTGCCTGCAGATTATTCAATAGTGGATGCCATATTGGGCGATAAACGTGTGACTAATTTAAAGTAATTTGTGAAATAATGCACAGAATAATAATCAGGGGAGAATTTTGCAAACCGGGAAATTAATTGGCTAATGAGGAAGGCAAAGGAGGGGGGGGGGGGGGAAGAGGATGAAGACTTAATGTGGTCAGGAATCCTTTCTAAACAGAATGACAGAATCCTAATCAGCGGGGATTAGTAATGAGGAATGAACAAGAGCAAAAATGCAGCAACATCTGGAACATAGTGTCATGTGAGAGTGCCTTTAAGAATTGGATGTTTAAGAAACGTACCTTTAAGAAATGAGGCTGATCATATTACTGAAGTGATTTCACAGGGCGGGGGCGGGGGGGGGGGGGGGGAGCTGAGCTCACTTCTGCTTTTTGGGAGATTTAGTTTCAGTTTGAAGAAAGCTTGGGTGTGGCTGTGAGCTGCATTTCTGGTGACCGCTGCCATGATGGACTATCGCTTAATCCTTTGGTGAAATCGGAATTGTAAAAAGGTCTCAGTATTGAACATTAATCTAATGTGCTTCTGTTTGAAGGATTTGTTAAGTCTTTTGGATGTGTAAAGGAACAATTTGCAGGATTGGGTAGTCTTGTATTATTTTCAGGGCTATTTTAGAAGTAAGGGGTGTTAAGAGATCCAATGTTTATTTAAAAGGTTAATTTGAGTTCACAGAATAATCATTGATTTGTTTGAAAAACCACGTGTCGATAATTGTAATACTACCCCGGGTAACAAGCCATGTGCTTCAAAAGCAACAATCCATTAAAGGTGGGGGTTGGCTGAACGCCAAGATACATTTTCGGGTTCTGAAAACACCTCTCATAATAATAGTGAATTTAGTATGAAAATAGGCTTTAAGATAGGAAGTTAAGAAGAACAGAGACAATGGTAATTGAGCGAAGAAGCAAATTTTAGAGAATGGGAAAGTACTATGGAAACTGATGGGCTCCATCCTGGGATGTTAAAGAGATAATGCATGCACTGCTTGTAATCTTACATGAACTGTTAAATTCCGGAAAGCTGCCAGTGTAACAACCTTCTTTAAAAAGAGAGGGAGACAAAACCAGGTAACTATGGGCCAGTTAGATGATCATGTCAATGGCAGGATGCTTGTGTCCATCATAAAGAATGTCATTGCAGAGCATTTCGAAATGCATAACATAATCAAGCGGAGTCAGTATGACTTCTTGAAGGACAACTCATCCACGGCAAATGTATTAGAATTCTTTGAGGTGTAATAAGCAGGATCGATAATTGGGAACCAACGGATGTAATGTACTTGGATTCACAAAAAAATTCTGAAACATACCGCGCAAAAGACTACTTAATAACCTAAGAGACAATGGTGTTGGAGTTGCCTTTGTAACATGGATCGAGGATCGGCTAACTAATAGAAGACAGAATTGGTATGAGAGGGCCATTTTCAGAATTGCAACATGTACTAGTGGAGTGCCACAGGGATCAGTGCTGGGGCCACAGTTATTTACAATATTTACAATTTACGTTGATGACTTGGACGATGGAAATTAATGTACTATTACCATGTTTGCAGAAGACAGAAAATAGATGGAAAGGAAGCTGGTGAGGATGACACAGAGTCTAAAGTTGGAAATACACAGGTTAATTGAGTGGGGGAGAATATGAAATTTGGAATATAATGCAGGAAAATGTGAAGTTATGCACTTTGGTAGGAAGAGTAAAGGAGCCAAATATTAATTAAATGGTGAAAGGCTGCAGCACTGATGGATTTGGAAATCCCAGCGCTCAATCATGCACTGCAAATTCATCGGGTATTTAGGGTAGTCAAATTGAATGTTAACCTTTTATATTGAAGTGAATGGAGTATAAAAGTAGGGAAGTATTGTGCAAACTATGCAAGGCATC
The DNA here is from genome assembly GCF_902713615.1 of Scyliorhinus canicula. Lineage (NCBI taxonomy): Eukaryota > Metazoa > Chordata > Chondrichthyes > Carcharhiniformes > Scyliorhinidae > Scyliorhinus > Scyliorhinus canicula. The sequence goes on from NC_052163.1 coordinate 79,827,029, forward strand.
AGTGGAACCACACCTGGAATATTGTGAACTGTTTTTGTCCCCTCTTATAAGGAAAGATATATAGGCATTGAAGTCAGTCCAGAGAAGGTTCACTGGATTGATCATGGTTATGAAGTGATTTTCTTATAGGATGGGTTGATTACATTGGGCTTAGCGTTAAGAATGAGAGTTGACCTTATTGAAACACATCGGTTTCACAGCGCGTTTTTACTCATACATTGCTTGTTTGGCCCTTGTACCACACAGTAAATATTTGTCAACGTCCTCTGTTGATTATTCTTTTGTCTACTATACGTATTGTGTACATTTCCTTGGCCACAGAAAAGTACTTTTCACTGTACTTCGGTACATGTGACAATAACTATCAATCAATCAAAGGTTGTTTCCTCTTGTGGAAGAGTCCAGGACAAGAGGCCATACTCTCAGAGTAAAGGGTCCCCATTTAAGATACAAATGAAGAGGAATGTGTTCTGAGGATAGTGAATCTGTGGAATTATTTACTGGGGAGAGGTATAGAGGTTGGGTCATTATGTATGTTCAAGGCTGGGATAGACAGATTTTTAATCAGTATAGGAATCAAGCATTATGTGCAATAAGGCGGGAAGGTGGAGTTGAGGATTATCACATCAGACCATTCATGATTTCATTAAATGTGGGAGCAGGCTCGATGGATCGAATGGGTTACTTTTGCTCCCATCGCTTATACTTTTATGGTCCCACAACAGTATTAACTCAGTGTCAAATTCGACAACATTGTCACAATCACGATATGCTATTTATGTTTCTGCATCCACATTTCAAACATTCTCTCCAATAACATTTTTATTTCAGTTTCTGCTTCCATCGATTCGCTGAATCAGATTGAATATTACACCAGTCACAGTTTGGGTGACATGGATCCTGGATCAGAAAACCCTGATGGAAACTCCTCCAGAGTTCAGGGTGGGTACATTTTTATCTGTTTCTCTCTCGTGTTTGGACATCAAAAAGTAAAAATATCACAGATCAGAATGATGCTGTAACGGAGCAGGAGTATTGGTGAGTGATATTAGTTTTTTTTAAATTCAGGGTTACTTCGGAGCAGACACAAAAATCAGACCGACTGCAACCAGCTGTGCAAAGCAATGAAATGCCTGTGGGCTGTATGGCAGGAAAAATGGAAATGCGGGTGCAGTTTGGGAGGGAGATTCACTGAGATCCTGGTGACTATAAAACTGAGGCGAACCTACCAGGTCACTAAACGGTCCAATTATTACTCACCCTCTAATAGCACGACAACTAAACATCAAAATCCATCTATTTTGATTAATTATATACTTTCTAAGCGATCGGTGTTAGAATTTACTTTCAGTGAAATTCTCGATTTCCTCCAGGTCCGGTTCCGGGCGATTATGATGATGTTGAGACTGAAGCCATTGAGACACAGGGCAGTGGTTCTGATGATCCCTTCACATGGACAAGTTCCGGCGGTGATCTGCCCAGTCTGGGTGAGTGAATTACTGACACTCCCACAGTACCCAGCCCTCTGTGTGCTGGAGCAATTTTGAATTTTCTGGTAATCTCTGGTCAATGCTGCATTTACAGACAGACAATCTAACTACCAAATATATCGGGATTTGCCCAACGCAAAAGTCACACTGTGAGGAACCCTCAACAAGCGTTGGGAGAAAGAATGTTGATTTGAAACAATTTCATGTCCGTTGCACTTTGTCTGCTGTCATTTAAAATTGGATCGATTATCAGCATTTTATGATTTTTAATCAGCGGGAATCAAGGGTTATGGACATAAAGCGGTAAAGTGGAGAAGAGGATTATCAGATCAGATCAGAATGATCCAATTGGGTAGTGGCGCATACTCGATGGGCCAAATGGTCTACTTCATCTCCGACATCTTATGGTCTTATTGTGAACTGACATTAATTACAGAGGGTTTGCAAATCTGCTGTTTCACAGGATCACATATTTCCCGGAGAGAGAATAACGGACCAGATGTCTAAGGACCAGAAGTTTGAGCTGTTGTGGTTTTGTTGCTTGCTGGGAAGACGATGAACAGTTCAGTGGATCACTGGGAACTTTCCTGTAACATTACCCGTCCCCCGGCTGGCTCAGCTCATGCGCTGCTGGAACTCAGCTGTTCCTCTGAAAGGTGGAAATGTGATTTTTCCAACGTGCTTCCGGCTGGTCAATCACATTGTAACCTTCAGGAATTGAAGTCAAACAAAGCTCTGCTTACCAGTCCCATTCACCCAGCCGCCCTGACCTACATTGCATCCCAGTTAAACACCATCCCGATTTAAAATTCTCATAGTTTTCAGATCCCCCTCCAACTCTGTAATCTTTCCCAGTCCCACAGTTTCCCTCTAATTCTGCCCGATTCAACATTCCAAGATTTATCGCTCCATGATTGGTGTTTGAGACTTCAGCTGTTAAGGTCCTAACTCTGGAATTCCTTCCCTAATCCTTTCGGCCCCTCCATCTCCCTTTCCACCTTTATCACATGGTTTAAAACTTGTATTTCTGACCAACCTTTTGGTCATCTCATGTGACTCCATGTCAAAGTTTGCTTTGAAACGCTTTTGTTAAAAATTTGGCACTTTTGAACTCCCCGTACCCATGCAGCGACTGACTACAATCTCTGAACTTCCTTGAACTATTTTGAAGCGGGACACAGTGGTATTTTCAATGGACAAATAATTCTGGTATCCCGTGCAATTCGGAACCCAAGTTCAAATTGAACCATGGCTGAGAGTGAAATCAATTATTTAAAAAATTATCTGGAATTAAGTTCAACGTTAACCATGACACCATTGTCACCGTCATCACACAAAAAAAACATGTGGCTCATTAATTTCCTTCCTTCCATTGCCTGGCCTACACGTGACAATAGTTCGAATGCAATGGCCCAGTAAGTCATGGCCCAGTAAGTCTTGCAGTCGAAGGGCAATTAGCGATGCAGTCCCACACCAACCCCCCCCCCCCCCCCCCCCCCACATAATAATTTTAAAGAAGTACTTTAAATCATTCACAACATTCAATTATAATCCGTTGATGCTCTTTTCACCCAAAATAGTCCGCTAATACAAAGGATAAAATATCCCCATACCTCAAACAGCAGCAACACAAAGGGAAAATGCCAAAAAGCCACTCCAAAGGCAGCGTGGAAACTGGAGTGGAAAAAGCTAGGAGAAACAAATGGCCTAGCCGGTTGACCTATGAGGCGGCGAAACACAGGCGTCGCCAGAATGGGAAGGACCGACCCGCCAACACTGAGTGGAGGATGTTTCTCTCAAGGAAGCTGAGAGAACACAGAAGAGACAAACAACATTCAAGCTGCGGTCAGGGGTGCGGTCGCGGAAGCTCTGCCGACCATGCAGGTGGCCCGGGACAAGGTGGAGAGCCGACTGGGAGCTCAGGAAACACAATCAAAGAGCTGGAGAATACCGCAAAAGACCAGAACGTCACCCTAGAAAGAGCAGCAAGGCTGGTCAGGGGAGTCTGAAGGAGAAAGTTGACAACCAGGAAAACAGATAAGAGGTGTGAAGACTTGTGGAATGTGGGTCTGCCTGAGTGGATCGAAGGTAGGAACCCCATGGACTTTGTGGCATGAATGTACAGTGCAGAAGCAATTTGGCCCATTGAGTCTACACCGGCCCCTGAAAGAGTACCCTACCTGAGCCCACACTACCACCCTATATCCGGAACCCATCAACGCCACCTAACTTTTTGAAACTATGGGGCAATTTTGCATCATCAATCCACCAAACCTGTACATCTTTGGAGGAATCCAGGGCAACCAGAGGAATTGCCACTCAGACAGGGGAGAACGTGCATAAACCACACAGACAGTGATCCAAGCCGGGAATCCAACCCAGGTCCCTGGCGCTGTGAAGCAACAGTGCTAACAACTGTGCCGCTGTGCTATTGGGTTTGATAGCTTCGCCAACCCACTGGTCACTTTGTCCAAAGTCGGGGAACAGATGAGGGCAATAATCACTAAAGTGCACCGGTACCAAGAGCGGGAACCTATCCTGCACTGGGTGAGGCAGACAAAGAACTGTAACTGGGAAGGTCACCAGATTAGGATCTACATGGATATTGGGGCTGACCTGGCCAAGCACCAGGCAGAATTAACAGGGCGGAGGCTGCCCTGTAGATTGGGATGCTATACCTAGCCGAACTCTGGGTCACATTCCAAGACAACGAACACTTCTTCAATTCCCCTGCGGTGGACAGTGACAGCAGTGATGGGATCATCAGAAGAGACTTTATTTGTTGATTTGCTAACTGTGAACCGACATGATGAACACATTGTGTGGGACTGCACTGCCGCGCGGCACTGCACAACATCGTTGTGTGGACGACAGATGAAAGAGAAGGAATGAGTGATGGCAGCAGAGCGCAGAAAAGGGTGAGGAGAATGGCAGGTAGGGAGCTCAGAGAACAGGCGATGGGAGGACACAACTAACCCTGGGAGGAAGGCTACCACACTAGCAGGGAAGCTAGCACCTGTAAACATGCAGAAAAGCGAGGCCGTAGTGCATCTCCTGCAAGGGAGAGACCGCCTGACAAAGGGGAGGGGGGCAGACAATGGTAATAGGGCACGACTTGGGGAAGAAACCGGGAAGGGAGCAAGGTGGGGGGCAGAGAATACCACAAGAGTAACGCAGGAACAAAGAGATCAAGCACATTAGGCTGGCTGCAACAGGTCATTCGTGGCGACTTGGAACAAAATGGCACTGCAAGCAACCACTATGGAGGGTCTGTGAACAAAGGCAAACCCCAGAGTGCAGGGTGACACCGTCATGGCGTACGCACAGTTGTCAGCCATCCTCAGCGCCCCTGAACAAACGGAAACCCCAGAGCGCAGGGACTTGACCTCATGGGGAGAACGATGACTGTGGCGATCTTGGACGACCCTCGAACAAAGGGAAACCCTGGAATGCAGGGGCGCGTCCATGAGGTAAGGGTGCTCCCGCAGGAATGGGGGGGGGCAGACAAAATAAACCAGGATAGTCACCTGGAATGCCAACGGACTCTACGACCTAGTGAAAAGATCCAGAATCTTCGCCCACCTGAAAAGTTTGAAAGCTGACATAGTCTTCCACCAAGAAATGCACCTGCGAGAGAAGGACTGACTGCGGATAAGGAATGGCTGGGTGGGACAGACATAACATTCCTGCGATGGGACAAGGGCCATCCTGCTAAATAAGAGTTAACGGTGACAAAGAGGGTGACGGAAAAATGGGGATGGTACTCATGGTCAGCGGTGTCTTGGACAGGACACCAGTGGTCCTGGTCAACGTGTACACTCCCAACTGGGACGGAGTATATAAAAAAAGTCCATGGCGGAAAATCGCCGACAAAGACACGAGCCAACTAATCAAGGGGGTACTTCAACTGTGTACAGGACCCACGGACGGTCAGATCGAATCCCAAAACAGGAAAGATTTCCAAATTGGCAAAAGAAGTTGGCATATTCATGGAGCAGATGGGAGCTGTGGTTCATCCACCCAGAGGAGAAGGAATTCCCTTTCTCCCAGGTACACAATGTATATTCATGGATCGACTTCTTTGTAGTGGGGAAATTGGTGCTTCATGGGCGAGTAAGAGCGGAATATTCCGCTAACGTATTCTCCGACCACGCTCCATATTATGTGGATGTGTAGTTGGAGATGGCTGCAACCAACACAGGTTGGACATGGCCCTCCTGGCCGATAAGGCTTTCTGCGAGAAAATGTCAGAGGCCTAGATGAGTATGTTACTGATAACCAGAATGGGGAGGCGTCATCCTCCAGGTTCTGGGAGGCACTGAAGTTGTGATCAGGGTTGAAATTATTGCCCTCAAAGCACGAATAGACAGGCAAAAGCGGGTGGCTAGGCAACAGCAAGCCAACTCCATACTGGGAGGAGACCGGCGATACTCCGAGGACCGTACTGTAGAGCTCCTGTTGGAGAGGAAAAAGCTAGACTTTGACATTCCCTCCAAGAGGAAAGCTGTGCACCAACTCCGCCAGACACGAGGGACCCTGTACGAGCATGGAGATAAGCCCAGCTGCGTGCTGGCTCACCAGCTGAAAAAGCAGGCAGCCACGAGGGAAATGGTCCAGATTAGGGACAGCAAAGGCAATGTAGTCGCGGGGACAGAAAAGGTTAACAAAGCATTCGAGACCTCCTAGCAGGGGACCCGAGGATGAAGCAGTTTTTCGATGGACTGGACATACCAGTCGTGGGGGAGAATAGGAAATTGGGGCTGGAAGCACCACTAGAACTAGGAGATGTCATGGAGCACATCAATTCACTGGAAAGGGGCACCCTGCTGCCTCCGCTTGCACAAGCCTCAATCATACGGATACCCAAGAAAGACAAACCCAACAGATTGTGGGTCCCATCTCTCCGCCAAACGCAGGGAGAGTGCAGATGATCAAGATGAACGTACTGCCCAGGTTCCTCTTCAGATCCAAGTTCTTCTTCAACTCATTAGAAAAAATGATCATGGCGTTTGTGTGTTGGGGGAGTGGGGGTATGAGAGCGAGAATCATGGTGTCCTAGACCTCCTGAACCTACAAAATTACCACTGGGCAGCAACCGCGGAGCGGGTAAAAGAGTGGACAAAAGAGCCAGAAGCCAAGTGGGTGCTTATGGAGGGCATCTGAAGTGGGACCTGGCCACGGCGGCATTTCCATCCCCACCGAACAAATACTCAGCACGTGCAGTGGTGATAGCAATACTCTGATTGTGGAACCAGCTGTGACAGCACTTCAGGCAATCCAAAATGTCTGACAAGGCCCCCATCTGCAACAACCGCAGTCTCAAGCCTACAACAATGGACATTGAAAAAATGGAGACAGGACAGGGAGGACGCTGACAGTTGGGGACTGCTACACTGACAACAGATTGACAACATTCCAGGAACTAACAGAGAAGGTCCAGCTGATAGGGGAAACAAATGGAAGATACATGCAGGTAACTTCTTGCATTGGGAAATGAGGACATATCCACTGCCACCGAAACAATCGTTGTTAGAGGACCTACTGGACGCGGACGCCCTTGGGAAGGGGCACTGCGGTGACACGTTTGGACAACAACTGGGGAGCGCTAACACACAACTGGACAAGACAGGAAAAAAGTGGGAGGAGAACTTGGGGTTTGAAATAGGGTGGGGACTCTGGAGCAAAGCACTGCATAGGGTCAACTCCACCTCCACTTGCGCAATGTTAACCAAATACAGCTGAAAGCGGTACACAGAGCTCACATAACTAGAACCCAAATGAGCAGGTTGTTCCCGGAGGTGGAGGACAAATGCAAATGGTGCTAAGGAGACCCGGTCAATGACACCCACATGTTCTGGTCTTGCCCCAGACCCGTTGGGTTTTGGACAGTCTTCTCTGAAAGACCGTAGCCACAGTATAACAATGAGGCTGTGGGGGGGGGGGGGGGGGGGGGGGGGGGGTAACAAAGAGGCATGGAGCCCAACCATACCGAGCAAATAACAAAATACACGGCATCACACCAACCCATTAAGGAGAGGATATAAAAGCTGATGAGGGAAGGCGGCACTGCAGATGCCAGAAGGGAAGGGGATTCAGGAAGAAAAGGGGAAGAATTAAACAGGGGAACAAGCAAGAACTAAATGCCTACTGGAGAACGTAAAACGAGAAGCTGTAACTGCTGTAAATAACAGAAGATAACCGATGTGTATGTATATTTTTCTTTAGTTTTCAATGTATGGCCATGCTTACCTTTGTTCTCTTATGGAAAATCTTCACTATATCCTTTAAAAAAATTATAAACTGTTACCCCCTTCAGAATCCAACTCTGAGGCTCGTACTAAATCAGTTTGTCATTCTCTTGCATGCCTGGAATCAATGAAGGTGACATATTCAAAAATGGGCAACGACCATGTGGCTCAAAATCTAACGTCAAACCGGTCAGAGCAATGTAGTATTATTTGCTCCAAAGTTTGAGAGAAAGGGCTGGGAATGCGCACAGTAGGTTATTGTTTGTGAAGCTTATTCAAACTTTAGTAAGACTGAAATTTATCAGCTGAAACATGTTTTTATTTACTAATGAGTTAAATGGCTATTTGAGGTAGAACTGTTATGGGTAATGAAAAGGCTCCCTTTGATATGTCTATGTAACAATTGGAATTGTTTTAACAGAAGGAAACACAACAAAGATTTGTATTTTGTAGCAATTTATGACAATCCGACGCCTGAAAGTACCTTGCAAGCATTAACTTACTGTTTGTAATGAGGTCGCTGGGCAACTGATATTCGCAGGGCAAACCCCCTGAGCAGGATGCTAATGAATAGATATTTTGCTTAAGAGGATGTCTGACTGCAGCACATAATCATCTCTAAAATGGGGTAGGAGGCTCCTCCAGATACATTATCTGTTTTTTTTTCCAAACAGTTCCGTGGGGTCACTTACAGCTAAGTAGTAAGAGTGGGACTCAGCACAAAGTTGCATCCGAAAGTCAGCGCTTTTGGCAATGGAGCACTTCATCAGTACTACACCTGGAGTGCCAGTCTTGATCTGTCTACTCAGTTCCTAGGCTAGAAGTTGAACTTGGATAATAAGAGGTGATTGTTCTGCAATCTGAGCCACAGCTTAGGTTTCCCTCACACTGAGGATATATTTTTTTTCCTTTCAGGTCCAATTGGCCTCTAATCCGCAATGTGATATCTCCAGGAGCACCACAGACCTGCAGGAAATATTCTGAGAAAATGTACATTCTAATCTCGGACTGTATGGAAAAGTCAACTATGCTTTTCTCGATATAAACCTGACTTTATATTAACTAGTTTCCATGTTACTTTGTGTTGAAATAACTGGACTGTCATTTTCTCAAAAAATGTAAACTTTTAATTAAACTGTTGAAGCAGATGTTGAAGACAGAGTGTATTTCAGATCATTTTGCTGTCTGTATTAATGCTGCAGTATATTTCCCTGCATGTGCTGTGGTCTGGCAGGTGGTGAGTGCCGGGCAAATCAAATCCCAAAGGGCACTTTGCAAGCTATCACAACACATTTCTGTTGCATTTTGACTGCAATATGATCTGTGTAATTAAGTCCAAAGCCACAAATTCACAGAACACAGATTTTAAATATTAAATTAAAACATTTATCAACAAAAACTTCAACAAACAAGGTTCCACTTACACAGTTTAAATTAGTCTTACAGAACATTCCACCAAAAGGATTGCATACGGACTTAGACTCACAAATAAACACCCCTTTAGGAAAAGATCCCTTGTATAAAATCCAGCAAAGTTATCGCAAGGCAAACACACTGTTGCTGTAGTGAAGATATGTCATAGGGCATCCCTCTCAATCACACTCTGCTGTGGAAACTCAAAAAAACTTTAAATTAAAACCCTGATTTCTGAAAAAGCAGACACCATTCTTCACAGTTCCCTTCCAGCACACCCCAGGGCTTTTAAATAGCCATCGCTTAAGCTCACAGAACCTCTCCTTAAGTACTCTCCCCCTGCAGCACCCCCCCCCCCCCCCCCCCCCCCCCCCCCCCCCCCCCCCCCAGTGTTATCATTTTTTGAATTTGACCTTTCACAAAACGGAAAAATCTTTTCTGTGCTCCCTATTACCACCACTTCCAGGTAAAATAAACTTTAATACCCTTGCCTTATTTATAACCTTTTCCAAGTTGGACACCTTTCTTTACTTCCCTTTCAAATTCAGCAACTGAACACAGCAAATCTTCATTATCTCTGAAAACAAATTTCTACGCAACGTTTATTTGTTATGGAAGATTCAATTTGATCATGTTTACTTCAAGCACCTGCCTTTTCACACCTCAACCCCATTTGATGTCCTCAAAACCTCTAGACACCCAATCCCCAGCTTAATTAAATGATATTCACTCACACATACACACACAAGCCTGCTTCACAGAATAGCATAACAAACCTGCAAAATCAGGCTTCAGACCACTCGGAAACACTGAATTGCAGAAAGATGGTTTCATTTCTTCAACCGATTTTACATTACTTCCTATATTTATCTTTGCAAACACAACTATTACACTTTGGGGTAGATGCACCGATCATGAACATATACACAAATATTTTGTACAAAATGAGAACATCCCAGCCCATTCTACATTTTCCAAATGTTTGAATTTTAAACTCTCGACAACGCGTCTGCAATTATCCTTTCTCGTCGAGCCTTCTGGATAATTTTAGAAATTAAACAGCTGCACTAACAAATTCCACCTGAACAGTCTGCTATTCTGCTTTCAAAACTTCTGCAGACATGTCAAAGGATTGTGGTCAGTGTAAATAATTGTCTCTGACAAATTGCTTGCAATATAAATTTCAGAATTTTATAAGACTAACAGCAAACCGAGAGTCTCTTTCTCGATGGCTGAATATTTCTACTGATGTGCATTCAATGTCCGTAAGAAATATCCTGTCTCTTCAAAATCTACTTCATTTTCTTGTAATAACACAGAACCAACACCCACATCACCGATGTCAATAGCAGCATAACCTGATTTGTAAAATCCGGTTCTGTTGAAACAGGTGTAGTATCAATCCGGTGTAGTGGTTATTCCGCTTTCAAACTGTCAAATGCATTCCGACACTCATGTATCCATTGGAATTGACTGCTCTTTTTTAAAACTAATTCAGTCAATGGAGCAACTACACTTCTAAACTTTGACACAAACTTCCAATAAAATCCACCCACGCCTAGAAATCTCAAAACTTCCCCTTTTGTTGAAGGCATTGGGAATTTCACAATGTCTTTTACTTTTACATTTCGGAGGGCCACTTGACCATGTCCAACAATGTGCCCCACAGTGACCGTGTCCGACAATGTGGCCTACATAATTCACTTTTGGATTAAAGCCAAATTGGGTTCTTGCAGTCGATCAAACATTTCCTGCAAATGTTGCAAATGTTTCTCCCACATTTGACTGAAAATTACTAAGTCATCAATTTTTAAAAATAAATTTAGTGTACCCAATTATTTTTTTCCAATTAAGGGGCAATTTAGTGTGGCCAATCCACCATCCCTGCACATCTTTGGGTTGTGCGGGCGAAACCCACGCAAACACAGGGAGAATGTGTAAGCTCCACACAGACAGTGACCCAGAGCCGGGATCGAACCTGGGACCTCGGTGCCGTGAGGCAGCTGTGTTAACCACTGCACCACCGTGCTGTCCATTAGTCATCAATATATACACCACCATTAATCAGACCTTGAATTATTTTGTGTTCGTTTTTGAAGCTGGGTGATCTGGCAAAAAAAAAAGCCAATTTCTATTTTGCGCTTTCTGATAAGTGTACTTGCCAATACCTCATAGCAAGTCAATTCATGTGATAAAATCTGACTCTCCCACTTTCTCAATACAATCATCCAATCATGGACTATAATATGAATCTATGTTTGTTACTTTGTTCACTTTGCGGTAATCAACAGAGTCTTTGTGATCCATTTGATTTCACAATGGGTGAACTCCAGTTACTGGCTCTGGGATGCAATTCTGAAATATGAATCTGACTTCATTTTACATTTGAGCTAATTTTACTGAATTTAACCTATAAGGGTGTTGCATTAATGAAACCAAAGTCCTCACATCCACAGCATGTACAGCTAAATGCTTTTTAAAATCTGTCTTATTTCCACAAATTGCTTTTTGTGACTGCAATGGCACTTTCAAATCATTTTGACACTTTTCTGGAAGTTAACTCAGTATCATAGTTAGATTCCAAGTATTAATACGTTAGATTCCAAATATTTCCTCATTGTCCAGTTTAATTAGAGGAAAGTCAATTTCAGAATACTTCATTTCTACCCCCTTTTCCTTATCCACGACCACCAGTATTTCCTTCTGATTATCCTTCATGCCGAAGTATTTTTAAGCATGGCACACTCTCGGATTCATTTTTCTATTCAATTTTTCTCTGAAATTTGTCACATAATCCAGGAGAGTAGTTTCAGAACTTTGACTTATTAACTAAATCCTGTTGATTGATTAGGAATGTCCATTATAGAGAACAACAAAAATGTGTTCCCTCAATCCCAATACTCTTGGAAGTCTTAAATAAAAACTCTCATCAGGATCTTTAATGTCTATGCCGTCTCTCGAAGGAACTTGTTATTCAGGGTGATAGAGTGATGAACTGAACTGCTTTATTCTAAAGCCACTTTGTTCAAAGTACTTGTTCAACAGCTTACCAACATCAGTAAATAAAACCTGTAACGACAAAATTACATTGACAGTTAAAATTAGTCTGACAGAACATTCCCCCAAAATATTCCTACAACATTAGAGTCACAAATAAACATCCCTATTGAACAACAATCCCTTCGAGATACAGAATCTATTTTATATATCCAGTAATATTACTTTTTCTGAGTTACAAAGCCAGGGCTCAGAGTGTGGACAGGGGCGAACCCCTAATCCAGCTCCTTGCCTGCTCCAAAAACCAATTCAAATTCAAATTGAATCCAATTCATGGTCCCCCACAAGAGAGACATACCAGATCTGAGTCAAATGGCTACTACACTTGATCTTAGCCAAATTGGAAGGAATGTCACACAGCTTCCCTACCTGTCCCACTTTGCACTGGAAGTTCAAGAAACCTTAAAAGAAGTCAATGTTCTGGGTTGACCGATGCTGCCTCACTTTGCTTCCTCACAGTTCTCTTCCAACATAGCTCACGACGCAGGTCTTAGCTGCCACTCTAGGCTTTCAAAATTTTTCTTCAGTACTTTCCTCCCACTTTTATCTTCATTCTTTTCTCCTTATGCTTCTTTGAAATTTACATTTCCCAGTATATTGCCAGTACATTTCCCAGTAAAAACGTTTGTTTTCCCTATTGCAACCACTTAAACTTTAAATAACCTTACCTTCTTGATTCGTGACCCTTTCCGAGTCGTAACTTTTCATCTCCTTCTGAAATTCAACAACTGAGTACACCACACCATTTTTCTCTCATAATGCAAATCTCTACCAATGGTGTTGTTATTTCCAGACGGTTCAACTTGCCAATAGTTACTTCAAGTGCCTGCCTTTTACAGCTAGGCCCCTTTGATGTCCTCAACTCTGCAGACGCCCAGTCCCCAGCTAAAGTGGATTATCTTCATACACAGATCAAAAAGAAAACACAATAAGCCCCAAAATGTCAGAAATAATATTTTTCTTCACACATGTATGATTTAACTCCCCAATGGAGATTAAGATGCTGTGTTTATCAATTGATTGAACAATTTCCATCTCTCCTTGAAAAATTATTGGAACCTTTTGGCAAATAATTCGTCTGTATGTCCTATCGCAGTTCATTGTAAAAGCCCTCTCCCTACACTCGATGTGCATTGACTGCTGCTCCTTCATAATGTTACTGGTGATATATAATGTTTATCAATAAAAGCACATTGATTCAAAACGTTAGTTAGAATTTCGGTCTTTGTCCAATTTAATGTCGTCACAGTCCTGCTGCCAACGCCAGATGGCCACCGATTGCTGTTAGCGCATGCGCACTGCCCTGCACATGCATGGGAGTTCAGTGGCTTCACCACTGCGGTCTGCCAATAGCCTCTGCGCATGCGACGAACAGGTTCCCGCCCTCGGACCCTGGCTGTCTGTCTGTCCCGGGTTGCAGAAACAGACAACGGTCAACAACCAGGTTCATTCTCAATCAGTTTTTAAGTTAGAGCCACCGTTTTCAAGTGTAATTTTCTCATTCATGGACACAACAATTACAAGCTGCACCGCATATTTATCAAGTTTCAAGTAATTTACAATTTTCACCGCATACATCAACAGACTTCTAAGGAATTGAATGAAATCCTAACAAGAGACGATGTACTAGCCTTTGATATTTTGTTTTAATTGCATCCACTGATTATTTCTAATTTGCTCATCTGATTTATCTCAACTAAAAGCAAAAAGGAAATAACATTTCAATTTCCAGCAAAAAGAAAATTTCCACCGTGTCCGATTGAAACTATTTTCTCTGTTTGATTCTGGAGAAAGGACTTTCTGCAGCCAGATGGTGGCGCGCTGATCAGCTGCAACTTCAGCAACAATTCAGAGTTTGGACAAACACTGGGTTCCAGTTCAGAGAATCAGAATTCCCAACGGCCACTCCCTCCAACCCCTTGAGGAACCTCATCAGTTTCAAATTGTAATAAAGACACCTTCCTCCCAGTCAAATGTGGTTCATCTCTACATCCGCCATCAAAGGACAAATCCAATCCTGGCTCGCAATTGGAAATGAAATCAGCTGTTGTAGAAATATTAGGATATTCTATTTTCTTTGCTCATAGGTTAGCGTAATCAATATCACAAACTATTATCATTCCCCAAAATACAAAACGAACTAAAATAATACATTTGAATTCTCTGGAAATGATACACATGGGGCTGAAGTGTGGGTCAGTAAATTTGCTGATGACACCAAGATTGGTGGAGTAGTGGATGAGGTGGAGGGCTGTTTAAGGCTGCAAAGAGACATTGATAGGATGCAGAGCTGGGACGGAAAATGGCAGATGGAGTTTAACCCTGATAAGTGCGAGGTTATTCATTTTGGTAGAAAAAATCTGAATGCGGATTACAGGGTCAACGGCAGGGTTCTGCGGAATGTGGAGGAACAGAGAGATCTTGGGTTCATGTCCACAGATCTCTGAAGGTTGCCACTCAAGTGGATAGAGCAGTGAAGAAGGCTTATAGTGTGTTAGCGTTTATTAACAGGGGGCTCGAGTTTAAGAGTCACGGGGTTATGCTGCAATTATACATGACCCTGGTGAGACCACATTTGGAGTATTGTGCGCAGTTGTGGTCACCTCATTATAGGAAGGATGTGGAAGCATTGGAAAGGGTGCAAAGGAGATTTACCAGGATGCTGACTGGTTTGCAGGATAGGTCTTATGGGAAAAGGTTGAGGGAGCTCGGGCTTTTTTCTTTGGAGCGGAGGAGGATGAGAGGCGACTTAATAGAGGTTTATAAGACAATGAAAATCACTTATTGTCACAAGTAGGCTTCAAATGAAGTTACTGTGAAAAGCCCCCAGTCACCACATTCAGGGAGGTTGGTGCAGGAATTGAACAGTGCTGCTGGCCTGCCTTGGTCTGCTTTCAAAGCCAGCGAATTAGCCGTGTGCTAAACCAGCTGATGAAGGGGATAGATAGAGTGGATGTTCAGAGACGATTTCCTCAGGTGGATGTAGCTGTTACAAGGGGCATAACTATAAGACAATGGGCCAAGTCCTGGAAAATTGGATTACAATAGCTCAGTGGTTGTTTTGACCGTGAGACAAGATCAGCCGAAGGAAACTTTCTGTGCTGTCTGACTCTATGACTGCAATTTCCTACCCTGGGAATCTGTCCAGGCAAATCTGACCAGAATTTAACACGTTTTTGTACCTTAATTCCAAAGGCTAATAATTTTAAATTTCCCCCACAGCAGCGTAATGTTTAATGGATGAAGAGATTGACTGCACCGTGCAGAATCTTCCTTCTGATTGTCTGACTGGATCCAGTGAAGTACCGAAATCCACCAGCAGAGGGTGTCCATTATTCTAAATGTTGCAATTTTAGCAAAAGCAATATAATTCCCAGTCGATTGAATCAACTTTAAATAACACAAAATAACTCACAGGGTGTCTGTACACTCAGTGGAACCAGTAACAGGGTGTCTGTACACTCAGCAGAAACAGTAACAAGTTAATAGGAAACTAATCTGAAAGTAGATGATGATCCCATGTTGTACTGGTGTATTTACGAATACAACTGAAGCTGCAACCTGATGATTTGGCGTTTTGAATATTGGGCTGTAATTTAGAAACATCTTGGTTTCAAACTGTTCTCGGTAAATATTTGAGTGTATTGTCTTTCGTGCTGATGTTGTTTCTCCCGCAGTTAATGTTCTCACTGTTGATGCTGCTTCATGTTAGAATTGTCCCTCTGTATTGGATGTCATTCCCGATCAGCCTCCTGCAGCATCTCCCAGCTGTTTGTACCAACATCACCCAGATTCAGCTTGTTCTTCAACAGCATCCTTCAGACCCTCCCTCCCATCTACTCCACACACTCATGTTTCAGTTCCTTGTGGATGACACATCCGTGTCTGTTTACCTGCAGCAGAGCTGGGATTTGATTGGGATTGTCACAACACTGTTTGACTTTCCCTGAGACAACCAGAGACCACAGACAAGGCAGAGTTTGAGATTGCTGTGCTACATTGCACTGTGTTCTCCACAAACCCACCCTTTCATCTGTCAAAGAAGCAACTCAATGAAAACCTGCCTGCACCCGTCCCACCTGGACCCCTCCCCCCCCCCAACCCTGCCCCACCTGGCGAGAGGCAAAACGTCTGAACACCACCAGTGTAAAATTCCCCCGATGGCAGGTCACTCTTCCCGCTGGCAGCTGCCTTAAACCCCATTTGCATTTCTTAGTATCTCATGAATGCTCATTAAAACAGCTGGCCGTCAGAATCCAGTCAGGCTTTTCAATCTTGCATCACACGAGCGAGAAATCAGGTTGGCATCAAACCCGATTGATAAAGGCTGTATGGACAAGATCACCCTCAGTTCACCAGAGACTTTGTGCTCAGTGCAACATGTAAAGCCTGCCTGCCGTAGTGCAATGCTGCTCCTGATACTCTGTTCACCAGCCTAATGGGACAGCCCAATTCCTGCCTCCATCTCCAAGCCGAGCTGCTCTTCATGGCTGGCACCGTGCTGCTGCACCCCTATCCTGTGTCACCAAATCGATTCAGTACTCTGCCGGAGTTGGGATTACAGAGGTCTCCATCCCCTCAGTGCCACATACCAGCATCTATCTGCACAGCACTGTGCTGCAGGATAGATGACAACCTCACAGCAATGGTCTGAAGTTCAACTGGGGGTGGGGTGCAAGGCGAAGGCAGGGGATGAGGTGGACAGACAAAGACAAGCAGGTCCAAAGTGAAAGGAGGGTTGTGCCAGGAGTGGGATGGGGAAAAGGAAAACACTGGAGGATAATGTAGAAGGAGGTCTCTACAAGGAGGTAGAAAGAGTGAGGGCTCACAATGGTAGGCAGAGGGGCAAGGAGACAGATGAAGAGGGGAATGGCCCTTCCTGTTTATTCCCTTATTTCCCCCTTTCTTTTATTTTTGCCATTACATTTTTGAACCATGGATGATTAATGGACATGTGTCTTTAAGGCAAGCAGTGTGTATCTTTAATTCAAACAAAAGAATCCAGATGTGACCAATGAATTGGTCCAAAATGCTGTGCTTTGCCCGGTTACAGGTGGTGATAGAATCTGATACCACTGGTATGCTTTTCAGAGTTCCACGGTTTCAGTTTTGATCTTGGCAGCCCCAGGAAAGTACTTGCCACATTCACCTCTCCATTTTCCTCCAGAAAGACTGTGTTTCTGAACAGACAGAGAGCCTGGATTAATGTATATACAGGAGAACCATTACAGGCTGTGCAAGCAAAGTCCAGAAAGTGCGGCAGGTGCTATCTCTCTCCAGAAGGCCTGTGAGTGCTGTTGTCCTGAAACTACAGAAGGCTGAATGTGAATCATGGACTGAAAGCAAATTTGAACAGAAATCGGGGGTGGGATTCTCCAGACCCGTGGCATAGTGTCCATGCCATTGTAAACACCGTGGGCATCGCGGGATTCGTGTATGCGCAGTTGCACCAGTGCCAACGAGGACATGCGCAGTGGCACCGGCGCCAATGTGTGCCTGTGCAGTGGCCTCCTTCAATGCACCGGCCCCGACGCAACATGGCGCAGGGCTACAGGGTCCAGTGCGTAGGAAACAAGGCCCCCAGCCACAGAGGCCGGCCCGCCGATCGGTGGTCCTGATCACAGGCCAGGTCACATCGGAGGCCCCCCCCACCCGCTGGGGTCGGACACCCCCCCCCCAAAGCCGCAACCCGACCCTTACACGGCAAGGTCCCGCCGGCCCAGAGCAGGTTAGAACGGCGTCAGCGGGACTCGGCTCTTTTCCTATGGACGCTCGGCCCACCCGGAGAATCATGTGCCGGCGTCGGGGCGGCGTGGCCCATTCGCGGGGATTCTCCAGCCCAAGGTGCCTCTCCAAAAAAAGCTGTGAGTAATGCATTTCGAGACTGCAGAGAACCTGAATGAATGAATCTAAAGAGAAGATCATTACAGGACTGCAAGGCTGTGAAAGAAGTGTGCTAAGAACCATCATTTGATGCAAAGACTCTTTGTTCCTTTTACTCATGATTTTTACCCCTTTCCCCCCTCTGTGTTGATCTGTCTGTGTGTGTGTAGAGTGTGCAGGACAAGTCAAAGTAGGAATTAGTTATTAGCTAATAGTTTGTATGTTGTATTTGCTTCATATTTCATTATAGTCCTTGTTATAAATAAACAGTAATTGTGCTTACATTTACAGTAAGTTAATGTACAGTCTGTATAATTATTGGGCAGCCAAGGGCCAAAGGCTTCGGGTATTTAAAAAAAAAATTGGTTGATTCACTTGTATTGTGACTCCAGGGCACGTGGGGATAGAATTGACTGTGCACTATCCCAGCATGTTGTCACAAGAGGATGAACAATGGAAGACAGACCAAATACCCAGGGGAGGGAAGCTGAACTCTAGCAGCTCCTCGAATGACAGCCTCTGCCTGTACTCACGAGACCTAATGTGGCCTCTCCTTGGCAACTCCTCGGCCTGTTGGGTGGCCGGCTCTCAATCTTCAGCGGCAACCTCTTGCTGCAGCTTCCTCCTCCTCGAGCAGCTCCAGCTCGTAAAGCCGCAGTGCACCTCCCAGGGCTGCGGCATCTAGGAGGAAAGCCACCATTGTTGGTTGAACTCAAATATCCACTGTTAGCATAGTGTGTACCCTGGTGCCCAACCAGGTCCGCCAGGCTACATGGTGGCCCTGGTTTGTACTGCAGGCCCTATCCCCACATAACCCCCTCCTCTCCGCAGCCCTGGCCCCGTCGATGGCCAGAACCATGAAGGCCTCTGGCGCTGGCGCCCTTCTCTGCTGCCAGGGGTACCGTAAGCTGGTGCTGCCCCACTAACAGGTGGCGGCCAGTTGAGGGGGGGTGGTGGTATGGCGGAGGGTGGGGTTCGGGCACACATACGGCCAATGTCACTCTGCAGAACCAAGACCAATGTGGGTGGTCAGTGGGGTGCGCAGAAAGATGGCTGCCTTGCAGGCCACGGCAATGGCAGTCCCGTGGCATTGCCCCAGTCCTGTGATGTGTCACCCAGCCCTCAGCCCACCCCCCCCCTCCCCCCCACCCCCCTCCCCCCCATCAGACCCCCTCCATCCAGCCCCAGCAGGGCCCTCAGCCTAGCCAGCCTGGCCAGTGTTAGGACCAGCAGCCCACGGTCACATCTCTGCATGTCCTATCGCCTCTCTCTCCCTGAACAGCCACAGTGCCATTGGGAATTCGTCCCAATGGAGGCAGGGAATTGCGGAGGCCCTGGAAAATACCGGGTCAGCCCACTAATGATATGCCAATGCCGTTCACTGTACGTGTGTTATGGAACACATTGACGCCACTGTCGATGCGGCAGAGAATTGCAATTTGCCGTCAAGCCGGCAACTGCCACGATTTCGGTGTCGGAACCGATTCTCTGCCAAATTGCGTTTCTCAAATTTGGCGCCGGCCGACGGAGAATCTCGCCCTTTACTTTGGTAATAAATTATTCATTTGACTCTCCGTTCCAATTACCTCTATGGATACGAAACTTCATGACATAAAATTGATGAAATTCTCCTTGCAAATGCAAACCTGATTCACAATTAAGACCAGGGAAACACTCAAACGTCAACCACTATGCTTTGTGGGGGTGTTTGATTGGGCAGTATCAATCTCACTGTGTTTCAAAGAAGTGCATTTTGTTACAAATCTGAGAAAAATACACTCGAGGAGATGTGGTGGAATTTTGATCATATCAACAGTCAGTCCATCAGAGACAGAGGGTCATAAAGTTCCATGTGTCAGCTTCTGTCCTAATACTTGATCAATGACTCCTGGTGATTTTATCTCACACCCTCCTTGGAAAGAAGGAATCTCAAATATCCAGAAAGAAGCCAGAACGCTCAAGTAATTGTTTAATAGTTTTACAATGGCATTCGTTAAACTAAATAATGGACATTCTCCAATTTGAAGGTAGTTGAGAAAAGTTTCACTTGACTGATTGCTGTGACAAAGGGGGTGATCTCATGAGGAAAGGTTGAACAGGTGGGGCCTTTACCATTGGGATTTAGAAGAATGAGAGATGATCTTATGGAAACATATAAGATCCTGAGGGGGCTTGACAGGGTGGATGCTGAAAGGACCCCTTGTGAGAGACTAGAACCAGGGGACACATTTAAAAATAAGGGATTCTCCATCAGCTGACACCAAAATTGGGAAAAGCGATTGGGCGGAGAATCGATTCCGACACCGAAATTGCGAGGGGCGCGATTTGGCGCCAAATCGCAATTCTCTGTCACCTTGATAGCGGCATCAATGCGTTCTGGAACGCACTTACATTAAGCATCATTTGCATATCATTAGCGGGCATGGCTCGGTTTCTCAGGGCCTCCGCGATTCTCTGCCTCCGATGGGCCGAATTCCCGGCAGTGAGGTTCACTTGTGCTTTTAAAAATGTTAAAACCATCATTATGACTGATGATGGAGAGAGAGGAGGTAGGGCACAGAGATGAGTGACTGTGGGCTGCCGGGCTGGGCACTGGCTGGGCTGGCAAGGAAGGGAGAGGCCTCTGTCAGAGCCGGGAGGGTGGTGGTGGTGGTGGGGGGTGGGTGCGGGTGATAGGAGAACGGGCCGTGTGGCCAGGGCAGTCCCCCATGGGTCAGGGGCGGTGCCCAGGCACGGACCGCCACTACCATGGCCTGCAAGGCAATGATCTAGAATAATAATAATCTTTATTCTCACAAGTAAGCTTACATTAGCACTGCAATGAGGTTACTGTGAAAAGCCCCTAGTTGCCACATTCCAGGGCCGATTCGGGTATGGGAGGTAGAATTCAGCATATCCAAATTACCCAACAGCACATCTTTCAGGACTTGTGTGAGGAAACCGGAGCACTTGGAGGAAAACCACGCAGGCACAGGGAGAACGTGCTGACTCTGCACAGACAGTGACCCAAGCCGGGAATCATAGCCTGGTGTTATGAGCAACAGTGCTGCCTGTAGTGATCTCTGTATATGTATATACATGAAGGTTAATGTGTAGCCAGTACAGTCAGAAGATCACTAGCGGACAACACTAACAGGGAGTATGAATACAAGCTCAATCTGTTTTCCCGCTCTCTTCGGGTGTGTTGTGGCTAGAGAACAGAAGTGTATAGTTAGATCAGAGTGCAAGTATAATATTCATAGTTAATCTAGTAAACTCAAGTACTAGTAAAAGTATTGAAGAATCAAACTCACAAGTTAATTGATTAGTTACTCAATAAATTATTTGTTATCACTGGACGACTTTGAGTATTCATCGTCATCAAAGTTAAGAACATCCCGGCATAAACAATTGAGTAACATATATTACTTTAAGTAATATAACGCTCCCGTGTTGCCGTGCCCGCCCCACTGACCGCCCACCTTGGTCTCTGGTTCTGCAAATTGACACTGGCCATATGGGTGCCCTCACTCACACTCCCACCCCCACCCTGCACCCCACCCTCAGCTATATCCCTCACAACTCTAACAGCCGCTACCCACTGGCAGAGCATCAGGCGGCAGATCCAGGAAAACGCCCACTGTAGTGGGAAGGTGCCGTGGAGCTTATCACGAGTAAGGGCACCAGCAAATTACGATACTCCTGGCAACAGGGGTGAGTGGCAGGGCCAGAGGCCCCCAGGAGTGCAGAGATGGGAGGGGCATGCGGGGACAGAGCTCGCCGTGTGTGATGATCGGTATTTATCTTTAATACCTTGCCCCTTTAAGAGGCTTGGAACCCTGGGGGACTCTGCCTCTGGCTACGCCCCCAGGAAACAGTATATAGGATAAGGCTCCATGTTGCGAGCACACTTGTCTCAAATGCAGTCCTGTTCTCTGTATATTAAAGCCTTTGATTACTGACCTTGCTCTCGCGTCGTAATTGAGAGTATCTCAATTTATTATACAGACACATCAAGATGGACAGCGCTCTAAAACCGGAGAAGCTCAACCTGGACGCCAGGTCGCCGGAAGCCCCGGAAATTTTTAAACATTGGCTCCGGTGTTTCGAGGACTATCTGGACTCCATAACGACTGATGTCGACAGCACTCGCAAGCTGCGCTTACTACATGGCCGGGTGAGCCACCGACTCTCCGCCGTGATCGAAACCGCTACGACCTATGAGGCGGCGGTCGAAATATTGAAGAAACACTTCATAAAACCGACTAACGAGGTACACGCCAGACATTTGCTCTCAACCTGCAGCCAGCATACCGGGGAAACGCTGGACGAGTTTGTGGAAAGACTCAATGCGCTCGCGAGGAACTGTGACCCCAAAGCAGTGACGGCAGAAGAACACAGGAACTTACATATCCGCGACGCCCTTGTGTCTGGTATCAGGTCCTCGTACATCCGGCAGCGGCTCCTAGAAGACGGGGCAAAGGATCTCCAGAGCACAGTAACGCTCGCCTCTTCTCTCGAAACGGCCCACCGTAACCTCCATACGTACTCCGCGGACCTTGCGAACCCCACTCGATCCCCTCCAGACTCGGCCACGCTACAGGCCTGTGCCACGCTCCGGGGAAAAGCAACGAATGGTAGTGGATTATAGCCAGACCATAAACCGCTTTACACAACTCGATGCTTACCCACTTCCCCGCATAGCAGAAATGGTGACTCAAATCGCCCAGTATCGGGTATTCTGCACGGTTGACCTCAAATCGGCCTATCATCAATTCCCTATCCGCTCGGAGGACCGCCCCTACACGGCTTTTGAAGAAGCCGGTCGGCTGTTTCACTTCCTCAGGGTCCCCTTTGGTGTTACAAACGGAGTCTCTGTCTTCCAGAGGGCGATGGATCAAATGGTGGACCAGTACGGCTTACGGGCTACCTTCCCGTACTTGGACAACGTCACCATCTGCGGACATGACCAGCAGGACCATGACGCAAACCTGAGGAAGTTCCTCCAGACTGCCCGGGCCCTCAACCTCACATACAACAAAGAGAAATGCGTGTTCCACACAACCCGGCTAGTCATCCTCGGCTACGTCGTGGAAAACGGGGTCCTAGGCACGGACCCCGACCGCATGCGTCCCCTTAAGGAACTCCCCCTTAGCCTCAAGGCACTCAAACGGTGCTTGGGGCTTTTCTCCTATTACGCCCAGTGGGTCCCCAGGTATGCGGACAAAGCCCGGCCACTCATTAAGGCCACGGTTTTTCCCCTGACGGATGAGGCCCAGTTGGCTTTCGACCGTATCAAGGCCGGCATCATCAAGGCCGCCATGCACGCGGTGGACGAAGCCATTCCCTTTGCAGAGTGTGCAGTAGCAGAATGCGCAGCAGCGGAGCATGCAGCAGCAGAGCATGCAGTAGCAGAATGCACAGCAGCGGAGCGTGCAGCAGCAGAGCATGCAGTAGCAGAATGCGCAGCAGCGGAGCGTGCAGCAGCAGAGCATGCAGTAGCGGAATGCGCAGCAGCGGAACGTGCAGCAGCAGAGCATGCAGTAGCGGAATGCGCAGCAGCGGAGCATGCAGCATTGGAACATGCAGCAGCGGAACGTGCAGCAGCAGAGTGTGCAGCAGCAGAGCATGCAGTAGCAGAACGCGCAGCAGCGGAGCGTGCAGCACTGGAGCATGCAGCAGCGGAACGTGCAGCAGCTGAGCGTGCAGCTGCAGAGCATGCAGCAGCAGAGACTGCCTCTGAGGTACAGGAGGCCACTCGACAGGCTGAGGAGGTGGAGGGATACAAAAGGGGCATCACATGAGGTATGTACTGGCAGCGCCTGCCATTCGAGGTCCTGCCGGACCGGGCATGCCAGCGAAGACTCCAGCTGAACAGGGAGACACTGCAACATATCTGTCAGAGCTTGGCGCACATGGCACCGTGGGTGAAAGGGGGAGGACACTCGTTCCCAGTGACCATCAAGTTTCACAGGTGCATCCGTGGACACCACGGAGGCCCTGTATGCCTAGTTGGCACAATGCATCCATTTAATGGTGGACCAAGCCCACCAGGAAGCCCAGGCAGCGTGGTCCACCATCATCGATGGGATGCATGTCCCCCTTTGAACCCCTGCTGGTGACAGGCCGCTCTACACAAACCGAAAGGGATTCCACTCAGCTGATATGTGACCATCAGATACGCATCACACACGTCTTTATCCGATATCCCGGCAGTGTTCCCGACACCTCCATCCTGGCACACTCGACGATTCCTGGCATGTTCGAGATGCCACCCCCCCCCCCCCAACCAGGAGGCTGGCTCCTGGGCGACAGGGGGTATCCACTGCGGTTGTGGCTGATGATGCCTATCCAGATGCCACAGACCAATGCGGAGACCTGCAACAACGACACCCATGCAGCGACCAGGGGCGTGATCAAGCACTGCTTCGGCCTCCTGAAGATGCGGTTCAGGTGCCTGGACCGATCTGGAGGGGCCTGCATTGTGGCGGCCTGCTGAATCCTCCACAACATCGCACAGCAGAGGGGTGACATGCTGGAGGAGGAGGATAAACACACGTTCTCGACTGATGAGTAGGCTGCAGGGGAGGGTGTGGATGAGCAGGACATGAGGCCCAGGTAGGCACGGGAGGCCGCACTACATATGCGCCATTGCCAACGTGCACAGGACGGTCTGACCATTTCCAGGTTCACCAACTTAGGGGGGGAACTGGAAGGGGCCGAGCAACTGCATCCCACCTCCACAACACCGCCTCTCTGACCAGCCCAGACCAGCCCACCCCTCATACCCATCTGACAGAGCACTGAGGCAGGTTGTAGCAGTGTTAACAGGTGTTTAATGCGCACAACTATTTATGTGCCCGAGCCCTTGCCAGCATGGTAGCATAGTGGTTAGAACAATTGCTTCACAGCTCCAGGGTCCCAGGTTCGATTCCCGGCTGGGTTACTGTCTGGTCGGAGTCTGCACGTTCTCCCCGCGTGTGCATGGGTTTCCTCCGGGTGCTCCAGTTTTGTCCCACAGACCAAAGACGTGCAGGTCAGATAGATTGGCCAAGCTAATTTACCCTTAGTGTCCAAAATTGCCCTTAGTGGTGGTTGAGTGAGGTTACTGGATTATGGGGATAGGGTGGTGTGGGCTTGGATATGGTGCTCTTTCCATGAGCCGGTGGAGACTCAATGGGCCGAATGGCCTCTGTCTGCACGGTAAATTCTATAATTCTATGATAACTAAACTGTGCCCTGCACCCGTGACGACTTAGCAGGTGATGAATTTTCTGGCCTTTTCGGCCCAAACGCTAGATTCAGATGGATCCCCAGATGATATATAAGGAGTGGAGGCAGCCTGCTGTGATTCCTGGCCTGTGATCTGGGTCCCTGTTGGTGGCCGACTTCTGGCTCGACCAGCCCTGAGTGGGCCCGGCTGCTGCTCCTGTGTTCAAGGTGGCATGGTGCCGCTCTGTTCTGCCCACTGCCCACCACATGCGCCACAGACTGGAAGGGGAGTCCGGGATGCTGCGGTGTTCCGGCACATCCTCTGGGAGAGTCACCTGCACAGGCTCCATCACCTCCTTCTCCTTCGGTGAGTCTGGTGGTACCTTGGCTACTCCATGGGATGGGGTTGCTAGTGGCGCTATTCCCTGTGGCTACCCCATCACCTGGCGCTGCCAGTCCTGGAAGCCCACTCTGGTGTCAAACAGTGTCTGCATGCCCGTGGCCATAGAGCACAGGGAGTGCACCATCGCTGTATGGGACTGTGTCACATCACCCATTGACTGTGCCACCACACAGTGATGTTTGGGTCTTTGTCACATCTGCTAGTGGCTGCGCCATCTTCCTCTGGGACTGGGCCACCTCCCTCTGTGTCTGTGCCATGTCGGCCAGCGCCAGGGAAATGCAGCCGACGTTCTGAGCCATGGCCTTCTGTGATTGGGCCACACTCAGAAGCGCCTTGCAATTTCGAGGTGGCCCTCGCACATGGCTGCCTGTGAGGCAGCAACCCTGTCCTGGGCCTCGGCCAGTCCCTGCACAGAATGACCCAGGCCTTGGACATGCGGATCCATAGCCAAATTCCATGCCCTCAATGCCTCCACTGAGGACAACACCCGTGTGGTGTTGGCCTGGGTGTCACGCATTGTCGGCACTGTGGTGTTCTTTGTGTTGTTAAATTCAGGATGGTTGGCATAGAATCATGTCATAGAATTTACAGTGCAGAAGGAGGCCATTCAGCCCATCGATTCTGCACCACCCCTTGGAAAGAGCACGCCACCTAAGTCCACACCTCCACCCTATCCCTGTAACCCCACCTACCTGTTTTTGGACACTAAGGCAATTTATCACGGTCAATCCACTTAACCTGCACATCTTTGGACTGTGGGAGGAAACCGAAGCACCCGGAGGAAACCCACGCAGACACAGGGAGAATGTGCAGAGACAGTGACGCAAGCCGGGAATCAAACCTGGGACCCTGGAGCTGTGCTAACCACTTTGAGACTGTGCTGCTGTGCTGGCATCAGTGTTCACAAAGCCGACAAAATAGCTTGAACTTGATCAAAGCTATAAATTTATTAATGCTACTCATTTGGGTTCTACACGCACTCCTCAAGAATACACAGTTGATTATTAACATTTATACTACACTCATCAACAACTATTCAAAGTATCGTCTTGCATCTTTGACTTTGTCGATATATATGTTCCTGGAACTCACCTCTTCATTCACCTGAGGAAGGAGCTGTGCTCCGAAAGTTAGTGATTGAAACCTATTGGACTTTAACCTGGTGTTGTGAGAATTCTGAGCATCTACAGGTAATCCTCAAACTGATATAAACTGTGCTGTTGCACATGGTGGACCCCTCCAACAGCGCCTGTTGGTGCTGGATGCTCGCCGGCAATCCCTCATGTAGTCCCTGTTTCTGTAACTGCATCTCCATGATCGATGGGACTGTCCATTCCGGAAGTCCGAAACCCGTCTGGATGGCAGCGAGGTCCTGGGGTCGGCCTGCCCTCCGACTGTCCACTCCCCTCAGGTGTTCCTCCCTCCACCTAATGTACCGCATCAGCTGTGTGGTGCGCACCAGTTAGTGTCCCAGGAGCCTCATTCAGTAAAGTGCCTAACCGAGGTGAGTGTCTCTGAGATGGTGGAGGGTGTTGGATATAGCTGTGACGGGAAGTCAGTGTCATCATCGGACTCGAGCTCTAGGGTGTCTTGGGTCCCGCGTGGAGGGCTGCTGTCTGGCCTGCTCTCCTCATTGCTGGTCGGCACACCAGGCACTCTGGCTGTGGCACAGGTTTAGGGCGCAGGACACCAGATTGACCCACCCCATCGCAAGCAGATGCTGCAAGACACAAGAAAAGACACATAATTAGACTGTGGGCCGTGGGTGGGGTGGGGGGGGGGGGGGAAGGGTTGGAGAGGGGGTGGGGGGAGGTGAGGCTGAAGGTGAGGGTTATGTGAGGGTGGGGGTGAGGGTAGTGTGGGAATGAGGGTGGGGCTGAGGGTGAGGATGGTGTGGGTGGGGGGAGGGGGAGGGTTGTGTGGGGGTGGTGTTGGCGGAGGGTTGACACACATGGCATGGGGAACCGCAACTCAGCAGGATCTCACCTCCTCGCCCGCGGCCGATCTCCACCCAGGCGACCTGCCTTTCTGACCACGTCCATGGCTCTCTACTCAGCCACGATGAGCGGCCGTAGGTCTGGCTGTCCCCCTCCAGTTTTCTCTTCAGCGGTTATGGACAGCCTTCTCCAGGGAATGGAAACAGTGTTCGGCTGTCCGATACATGCTGCCCAGAGGGTGGGTAGCTGGCCGCCTCAGTGGCCAGGTGCCCGACCATGGCATCCGCTATGGGTGCCAACATGTGGTGCAGGGTAGGGGGTCGCCTACCGTCTGGGTGGGGGTAGGGATGGTGTGTGTGAGGAGTGAAGTGTATATATGCAAATTGTGTCAATCGCAAATCTGTCGAATCACACAGCGTTTCTCATTGGAATCGATTGTGCTTCACGTGGCCCCTGTGCTAGCCCCTTAACAATTGCTGAATCGGTCCAGGTGCAGCGCCAGTTTTGCTGTCGTGGAAGTCCATGAATCCTGCGCCAATGTCAACACTTAGTCTCAGGAATGGAGAATCCCACCCAAGAGGTTTCCCCATTTGAGACAGAGATGAGAAGAATTTATTTATACCACAGAGTCAATAGTCTGTGGTATTCACTTCCCCAGAGAACTGTGGAGACAGGGTCATCAAACATTTTTAAGGCCGAGTTCGATCGTTTCTTGACAGAGAAAGGAATGAAGGAGCAGAAAAGTAGAGTGGAGACTACAATAAGATCATCCATTATTATATCACATGGCAGAGTAGACTGGAGGGGCAGAATGGCCTACTCTTAATTCATCCATTTGAATAGCGCTGCCTCCATTTTTGTTTTGTTGCCCATGGTTACTGCCCATGCTCAGTCTTTTTTATATGAGTGTTATTTAATAGCAAAAATGTTTTATTCAAGAAATGCATTTGGAACCAAATGCTGTGTACTGCTGTGAGGCTCACATCAAAAACTTTAGAGAAAGACGAGGTGTTCAAATTAAAAAATGGAAATATGAAATGTGGTAATAATGAAAATAGACAAACAAATTCAGTAGGGAAGTGGTGGCCAGGATATTAAAACAAGAAATTGTGACTTAAAGTTATGAGCTAATTTACAGGGTGCGATTCTCCGTGCCCCACGCCGGGCCGGAGAATCGCCACAACCACGCCATACCACCCCGATGCTGGCACGCGATTCTCCGAGGTGCAGAGAATCGGCGTGATTTGCGATGGCGCGTTTGGCGCGGCACCGTTCACGGGCCGCTGGCCGCCTATTCTCTGGCCCGGATGGGCTGAGCGGCCACGCAGAAACGGCAGAGTCCTGCCGGCGCTGTTCACCCCTGGTCGCTGCTGGCGGGAACGTGGCGCAAAGGGTCGGGGTTCGGGCTGTGGGGGGGGAGGGGAAGGGGGGCTCCGTCCCCAGAGGGGCCTCCGATGGGGTCTGGCCCGCGATCGGGGTCCACTGGGCCTACTTTGTTGCGCGACCATCCCCTGAACCCCCGCTATGTTGCTTAGGGGTAGGCGCGCTGAAGAAATCCCCCGCACATGCGCGGGTTGGCGCGGCACACATTTGGTGCCGGGAATGGAAGCTGGAGCGGCGTGAACCACTCCAGCACCGTGCTGGCCCCCTGTGACAGCATTTACGATGGCGCAAACACTTCGTCTCCATTTTGGAGAATCATGCCCACAATATCTGCATTACAGGTGCTGAAATATTTGTAGATTTTGTTATTCAAGTACTTCATTGATGACCCAAACCATGTGAGGAATTAGTTACATCAGTTGAAAAAAAGCAAACCACTGTTTCTCTCTCCCTACCATCCAGCTCGCCGTCTCCACTGACCCACCCATTTACCACTTCTCTCCTCCAATACCCTCACTCGGCAATTCCTGAACCTCTAAATGGCTGCCCCTCTCCATGCGCCCTCCCACTCACCACTTCCCTTTCCCAAAGACTCGCTTCATCCCACCCAGCTACTCACTCGTCACCCGTCTCCTTAGCTCCCGGGAGTGAGGGAGTGAGAGAGGATGCAAGTTAGAGGGAGGGATTGGGGTAGGTGGCAGGAAGCAGAAAGCATTACAGGTAGTGAGCTGGAAGCAAGAAACCGTGGCTTGGGGGTCACGAGGAAGAGTTATTAAGAGGAATCTTTGTCCAGTTAGGCTCAAAGCAGCCAATAGCCATTTAATGTAAAATTACAGGTTGGAAGGTCAACCATTCACATGTTCTTTGACTCGTAGAATTCCTGCAGTGCAGAAGGAGGTCATTCAGTCCATCGAATCTGCACCAGTCCTCTAAATAGCACCCTACCTTGGCCCACTCCCCTGCCCCAAGCCCACCCAAACTGCACGGGCGCGATTCTCCGCACACGCGGAAAATCGCAAAGTTGGTCGTGAAAACGGGCGACTTTCCCGACGGCCTGATACGGCCCCGTTCCCGAGCTATTCACGCCGAGGAAATGGGCTAGGACCGGGGCTGCGCCAATCATGTGGGGAATGACGTTGGAATGCCGCGATGCCCGGATGACGCCAGAATGATGCCCACGTGACCCCGCTCGACGTCGTAAAAAGGCGCGAGCGAGCACAGCAACGGGAGTGGAATGATGTCGGAGCCACGGAGGACCGCCCTGAGGTTTGGTGAGCCAGATATCGAAACGCTCCTGGATGAGGTGGAGCACAGGTGGAGCATCATCTGCCCCAGAGGAGGGCATCGCCACCCTGCCAGTGTTGTGCGACGAGCCTGGCGTGAGGTGGGGACGGCAGTGAGAGCTGTGGGACAGACCCCTCGGTCTGGGGAGCAATGTAGGAAGAAGCTCCACGACCTCACCAGGGCTGCCAGGGTAAGTGCTAAGAGGATGCCCCCGGGCCACAACCATCCTTTCCCCCCCCCATGTACTTAATCACCCACCTCCCCCACTTGGCACGGGGGGGGAGGGGGAGGGGGGCAGAGTGAGTGGAGGGTGGTTAACCAAGTAGTCACAGACCCACATGAGCACTGCGACCCACTGGAGAGATGTAATGGTTTAGTTACAACTTGACACCCAACCTGTGCCAATATCTGAACGGCCTGCTGATACCTGCCAAATTGTAATGATCTATTTATGTGCACCCACCCCCCCCCCCCCAACATGACAAGACTGCTCACAACACTCGGGAGCGGAACAGGACCGGAGGGGGTTCGCCCATTTTCCAACCCCTGACCACATTTGAGCAGAGGGCACTGGACCTTGTTGGGGGATCTGCCACCCGGGAGGTCGCGCAATGCGAGGTTGGCGGTGCTGAACCAAGTGAGACAACCCTGCATGACAACCCGTCCCCCTACCCGCACCTCCTCTGTGCCCTCACTCTGCCCACTGGACACCCCCCCTTCCTCTGTGCCCTCACTCTGTCCACTGGACACCCCCACCCCCGTCCTCTGTCCCTTCACATTCTGCCCACTGGACACCCCCCCCCCCCCCTCCGTGTCGCGTCTTTTCGTCCGATGTCACTTCGTCCAACGACACTTCGTCCACGTCTTTTGGTCCAACGTCTTTTTGTCCGCCCGTCTTTTGGTCCAACGTCACTTCGTCCAATTATCCAATTACAAATTAACTCCGTATAAAACCATTTAATTGATAAAATGCAAGTACAATACAGCAAGTGAATTTAATTGTTAAAATGCAAGTAATTGATAAAATGCAAGTAAAATGCAAGTTGAAAAATGCAGTTAAAAAGTTAAAAAATCTAAAAGTGCAGTTAAAAATTCTAAAAGTGCAGTTAAAAAATCTAAAAGTTTACTAATTACATAAAATTCCCGAAATTACTTAAAATTGATGTAAATTGTAAATTCCCGAAATTCCCTAAAAGTTAGATTTCCAGAACTGTACCCGAGAGAGAATAATGGGGAGAGGACAAGATGATTTGATATTCTACAATTCTGACAGACACAGATATAAGTGGGAGTCTAATTGCCCCCCCCCTCACCTCTGTCCCTTCACACTCTGCCCACTGGACACCCCCCTCATCCTCTGTCCCTTCACACTCTGCCCACTGGACACCCCCCCCCCTCATCCTCTGTCCCTTCACACTCTGCCCACTGGACACCCCCCCCCCCTCATCCTCTGACCATTCACACTCTGCCCACTGGACCGTCCAACGCCCGGCCGAGCGTTTCTAAATAAACCCATTTCATTCTCTTCCCTAGGACGTGATGCCGAACGACCAGGGCCGTCTGCCTCCAGGTGGAGAGAAGCATCTGCCCCCACCGCACCCAGGGCCGCACGCCATAGGGTGTCAGGTGATCAGCAAGGAGTGCCATCCTCCCCCACCGAATCTGTGGAGCAGGAGGCGCAGAGGACGGGGACAGAGGGAGAGGGAGAAATGGACCGCTAACGCCCTGCGGCCACTCTTCAGTGGTCCGATGACCTCGAGGAGACGTGCCCGATGAGGACCTCGAGCTTGCGGCACAGCTATCTCCCACACTATCCACCATCCCAGAGACACTCACCCCGGTTGGGCAATTCAGTGATGAGGCTCCTGGGTCACAGTCTGGTTCGCACCACACAGCTGAGCAGGTACAGCAGGTGGAGGTCGGAGCAGCCGAGGGCCCGGACTGTCGGAGGGCTGGCCAGGTCCAGCATCCAGCTAGCTCCCAGACGTTTCCTGGGTTCCTGGATTTACTCGACCCACCCGCACAGCCGATGCATCTCGAAACCCAGGGACACAATGACGGGATGAGGGCTGTCTTCCAGCAGCTGCAGACAAAGTTAGAGGAGTCCAACCGCGTCCAGGGGAAGGGAGTGGTGCCGCTCATGGCAGCCACCCAGGCCGACACCGCACGGGTGGCGTCCGCAGTCGAGGCAATGGGTGAAACGGTTTTGGCCATGGGTCAGGTTCTGCAAGGCGTTGGGCTTAATGTGCACGCGTCATCCTCGGCCCTGGACAGGGCTGCCCTCTCACAGGCAGCAATGTGCCAGAGCCAAAACGACATTGCCGGCGCGCTGCGGGCCTTGGCCGAGTCTCACCAGGCCATGGCCCAGTCGCAGAACGCCATGGCACAGTCCCAGCAGTCAGTCGCGGATAGCATCAACCGCCTGACACACGTGCTGGATGGCGTTGTGCACTCACAGGTTGAGGTCGCACAGTCCCTGGCGGGAATGTCTAACTCCCTGGTCTCTGTCTCTGCGAACCTTCGGACCCTGGTCGATACGATTGCAGGCCTCCAGGACTGGCAGCGCCAGGTGTCGGTGAGGCAACGGGGCACCTCCCCGCTCGCTCCTCCGTAAATAAGTGAGGCCCCGGGGCCACCGGGCTCCCCGAGGGAGGAGGAGGTTTCGGGAGCCCGTCCCATTAACTCCATCACAGGACGTCCCGGAATGCTCGGCCTCCCCCCGTCCCATCCCTGGTGCATTGGGTGGACAGCGGGCAGAGCAGGGTGGCACCACGTCATCCGAAACGCCCACGGAGCAGCCTGGCCCATCAAGGCCGGGTCGCTCCAGGAAACGTGTGCCGACGGGGAGACATGTCGAAGGGGGCCATTCGCAGCAGTCCTCCTCCACTCCTGCTGTATCATCTGGGGAATCACTTAGATGTAGTGGTAGGGCCTGTAAGGCAACGAAGAGGGACACAAAGTAAGTTGGCACGGGTGAAGGGCACAGTTTAGTTGTAGGGGCTAGGGCATCTGTAAATAATGTTAACCATTAAACTCACTGTTGCACGTAACTTGTAAGACTGTGATTTTTCCGTTGCCACAGGGTTTGTGATGGTGGCCGAGTGTCACTAGGGTGGACGAGCGGTGAAGCTTAGGTGCTGGGTGTGCAGTCCCTTCCTCCGCCCCCCCGCCCCCTCCCACAGCTACCCCACGCGGGCACGTGATGGAGTGTCCCTGATGAACTCAGCGGCCACCGAGGTGGATGGTTCAGCTATTGCCATGGGTCAGACTCTCTCTAACGATTCTGAGCTCACAGTTCATCGCAGAGCGGGCTGTCATCATTCAACATGGCACTGATCACACCCGCTGACACAGCCATCAATGTTGTGCCATACCGTTGTGCCGCAGTGGTAAGGGTGATCTCGAAGTGGAGCAGTGTACGCAGAGCGGGGATGCGGGCGCGGGGTGGGGGGGGTGTGTGGTGGTGGTGGCAGTTGTGTGTTGACCCTCTGCGCGACTGGCGATGTAGGTGGTTGTGTTGGTGTTCAGTGGGGACGTCTCGTGCGACGCGTGAATCTGGCTGCCACCAAGGCGTTGCATGCCCGCCATCCTCGCTGGGTCCGTCGTGCAGCCTCCTAGGCATCACCAGCACCCGGGTCGTGTCTGCGTGCTGCGCCCGCCACTCCGCCAACCTCCTCCTCCTCCTCCTCCTCCTCTGTGCTGACACCACTGCCACTGGCTTCTCCCTCCGCCTCCTGCAGCAGGGCATCTCCCTTCTGCATCATGATGTTGTGCAGCGCACAGCAGACCACAACAATGCGAGCGACCCTGTCGGGCTGGTACTGCAGGGCCCCTCCGGAGCAGTCCAGGCACCTGAATCTCATCTTCAGGAGACCAAGGCAGCTCTCCACCACACCCCTGGCTGCTGCATGGGTCTCGTTGTATCGGGTTTCTGCGTTGGTCTGGGGCCTCCGTATAGGCGTCATCAGCCAAGACATCAGCGGATAACCCCTGTCACCCAGCAACCAGCCCCTCAGCCATGGGGGCCGTCCCTCAAACATTGCAGGGATGTACGACTGCGCCAGAATGTAGGCGTCATGCACACTCCCTGGGAACCTTGCGCAGACATTCATGATCCTCATGTGGGGGTCGCATACCACCTGGATATTCATGGAGTATATCCCCCTCCTGTTTGTGAAGACCTCCCTGTCCCCTGCAGGCGGACGCATGGGGACGTGAACACAATCGTTGACCCCCTGCACCATCGGTATCCCGGCCACGCTGGCAAATCCACGAGCTCATGAATGCTGATTTGCTCGGTCCTCGGGAAAGGTGATGTAGCGATCGGTGATGGCATAGAGGGCGTCGGTCACATCGCGGATGCACCTGTGCACCGATGACTGGGAGATCCCAGAGAGGCCCCCGCTCGGAGACTGGAAGGAGCCGGTCGCATAGAAGTTAAGAGCAACTGGCTTACGGATAGAAGGGATTACGCAGCTAGGGGGGCCCTAGCTTGGGGGGGTGGGAAGGTTTGGGGAGGGGGGAGGAAATGGGGGGGGGGTACCGGGTTGCTGCTGAAGTGGTGAAGGAGCTGGAGCAGGTAGAGGGGGTCGGGATGGGGGTTTGCCGTTGTGGGGAACGGGCAGAGCGGGGGTCGCGGGCACGTGGCGGATTACGGAAGGGTGATGGCTAGTCGACGGGGAAGGGGGTAGGTGGTCGTCTGATCCGGCTGATCTCCTGGAATGTGAGGGGACTGAATGGGCCAGTTAAATGGGCCTGCGTGTTCGCGCACCTGAAGGGGCTGAAGGCAGATGTGGCCATGCTTCAGGAGATGCACCTGAAGGTGGCGGATCAGGTTAGATTGAGGAAGGGATGGATAGGTCAGGTGTTTCATTCGGGGCTGGATGCAAAAAATCAGGGGGTGGCGATCCTGGTGGGAAGAGGGTGTCGTTCGAGGCGTCGAATGTGGTGGCTGACAGTGGCGGGAGGTATGTGATGGTGAGTGGCAGGCTGCAAGGGGAGCGGGTGGTGCTGGTCAATGTATACGCTCCGAATTGGGACGATGCAGGTTTCATGCGGCGCATGTTGGGCCGGATTCCAGATATGGAGGTGGGAGGCCTGATAATGGGGGGGGGATTTCAACACGGTGCTGGATCCGCCACTGGATCGATCCAGGTCCCGGACGGGTAGGAGGTCTGCGGCGGCTAAGGTGTTGAGGGGGTTTATGGACCAGATGGGAGGGGTGGACCCATGGAGGTTTGCGAGGCCGAGGGCCAGGGAATTTTCATACTTCTCCCATGTGCATAAGGCCTATTCCCGGATTGATTTTTTCGTTCTGAGTAGGGCGCTGATTGCGAGGGTGGAAGATGCTGAATATTCGGCGATAGCCATTTCTGACCACGCCCCGCACTGGGTGGACCTCGAGCTGGGGGAGGAGAGGGAACAGCGCCCACTTTGGCACTTGGAGGCGGGGCTGCTGGCGGACGAGGAGGTGGGTGGGCGGGTTCGAGGATGTATCGAGAGATACCTGGAGGCCAATGACAATGGGGAGGTCCGAGTGGGGACGGTCTGGGAGGCGCTGAAGGCGGTGGTTCGGGGGGAGTTGATCTCCGTTCGAGCGTACCAGGAGAGAAGGGAGCGGAGAGAGAGGGACAGATTGGTGGGGGAGATGGTGAGAGTGGACAGGAGATATTCGGAGGCCCCGGAGGAGGGATTGTTGCGGGAGCGGCGCAGCCTTCAGGCTGAGTTTGACTTGTTGACCACCAGAAAGGTGGAAGCTCAGTGGAGGAAGGCACAGGGTGCGGTGTATGAATATGGGGAGAAGGCGAGCAGGATGCTGGCACACCAGCTCCATAAGCGGGATGCGGCTAAGGAGATTGGTGGAGTTAAGGATCGGGGAGGAAATGTGGTGCGAAGGGGGGTAGACATCAACGGGGTCTTCAGGGACTTCTACGAGAAACTGTATCGGTCCGAACCCCCAGCGGAGGAGGGGGAGATGAGGCGCTTTTTGGATCGGCTGAGATTCCCGAGGGTGGAGGAGGGACAGGTGGAGGGGCTGGGCTCGCCAGTTGAGCTGGAGGTGCTGGTTAAAGGGATAGGGAACATGCAGTCGGAGAAGGCACCGGGACCGGATGGGTTCCCGGTTGAATTTTATAAGATGTATGCAGACCTGTTGGGCCCCCTGTTGGTTAGGACCTTTAACCAGGCAAGGGAAGGGGTGGCCTTGCCCCCGACGATGTCTCGGGCGCTGATCTCCCTGATTCTTAAGCGGGGCAAGGATCCCCAGCAGTGTGGGTCGTACAGGCCGATCTCACTCTTGAATGTGGAAGCCAAGCTGGTGGCAAAGATCTTAGCCACGAGGATAGAGGACTGTAGTGCCGCAGGTTATCCACGAGGATCAAACAGGGTTTGTGAGGGGGAGGCAGCTGAGGAGCATACGGAGGCTCTTGAATGTTATGATGATGCCGGCGGTAGAAGGGGAGGCGGAGATAGTGGTGGCACTGGACGCGGAGAAGGCCTTTGATAGGGTTGAGTGGGGGTACTTGTGGGAGGTGCTGGAAAGGTTCGGGTTTGGGGAGGGGTTTGTCAGTTGGGTGAGGCTGTTATATGAGGCCCCAATGGCGAGCGTGGCCACGAATAGGAGGTCGGAGTATTTTCGGTTACACCGAGGGACGAGGCAGGGGTGTCCCTTGTCCCCCCCCTACTTTCTGTGCTGGCAATTGAACCCCTGGCTATGGCGCTGAGGGAGTTGAGGAACTGGAGGGGGCTGGTGCGGGGTGGGGAGGAGCACCGAGTGTCACTCTAAGCGGATGACCTATTGTTTTATGTGGCGGACCCGGTGGGGGGAATGCCGGAGGTGATGAGGATTCTCCGGGAATTTGGGGGCTTTTCGGGGTACAAGCTCAACTTTGGGAAGAGCGAGCTGTTTGTGGTACACCTGGGGGACCAGGAGGGGGGAATTGGTAGGCTCCCATTGAAAAGGGCGGAGAGGAGCTTTAGGTACTTGGGGGTTCAGGTGGCCAGGAGCTGGGGGGCCTTGCATAAGCTTAACCTTACAAGGCTGGTGGGGCAAATGGAGGAGGAGTTTAAGAGGTGGGACATGTTGCCGCTGTCTCTGGCGGGTAGGGCGCAGTCAGTCAAGATCACGGTGCTTCCGAGATTTCTGTTCCTGTTTCAGTGCCTCCCCATCCTTATCCCGAAGGCCTTTTTAAGAGGGGTTAACAGGAGCATTACGGGGTTTGTGTGGGCACATGGGACCCCGAGGGTGAGGAGGGTGTTCTTGGAGCGGGGCAGGGATAGGGGGGGCTGGCGCTGCTGAACCTCTGTGGGTATTATTGGGCTGCCAATGCAGCGATGGTGCGTAAGTGGGTGATGGAGGGGGAGGGGGCAGCATGGAAGAGGATGGAGATGGCGTCCTGTGTGGGCACGAGCCTGGAGGCGCTGGTAACGGCGCCGCTGCCGTTCCCTCCAACGAGGTATACCACGAGCCCGGTGGTGGTGGCTACCCTCAAAATTTGGGGGCAATGCAGGTGGCACAGGGGGGAGGTGGGGGCCTCGATGGGATCCCCGATACGGGGGAACCACTGGTTTGTTCCGGGGAGAATTGATGGCAGGTTCTTGAGTTGGCACAGGGCAGGTATCAGGAGGTTGGGGGACCTGTTTATAGACGGGAAATTTGCGAGCCTGGGTGAACTGGAGAGGAAGTTCGGGCTCCTCCCGGGGAACGCCTTTCAGTACATGCAGGTGAGGGCGTTTGTCAGGCGGCAGGTGGCGGGGTTCCCTCTGCTGCCGCCGCGTGGGGTCCAGTACAGGGTGCTCTAGGGGGTGTGGGTTGGGGAGGGGAGGATCTCGGCGGCGTACCAAGTGATGCAGAAGATGGACGAGGCCTCGGTTGAGGAGTTGAAGGGTAAATGGGAGGAGGAGCTGGGTGAGGAGATTGAGGAGGGGACGTGGGCGGACGCCCTGGGGAGGGTGAACTCCTCCTCTTCTTGTGCGAGGCTTGGCCTCATACAGTTTAAGGTGCTGCACAGGGGCTCACATGACTGGAACAAGGATGAGTCGGTTCTTTGGGAATGAGGACAGGTGTATTAGGTGCTCTGGGAGCCCAGCAAATCATGCCCATATGTTCTGGGCATGTCCAGCATTGGGGGAATTTTGGAAGGGCGTGGCAGTGACGTTGTCAAGGGTGGTAGGATCCAGGGTCAATCCAGGCTGGGGGCTCGCAGTATTTGGGGTTGCGGAGGAGCCGGGAGTGCAGGAGGCGAAAGAGGCCAGTATTCTGGTCTTTGCGTCCCTGGGTAGCCCAGCGGAGGATTCTTCTTCAGTGGAAGGACGCGAGCCCCCAAGCGTGGAGGCCTGGGTCAACGACATGCCAGGGTTTCTCAAGCTAGAGAAGGTGAAATTTGCCTAAGGGGATCAGTGCAGGGGTTTTTCAGGAAGGTGGCAGCCATTCCTGGACTTCCTGGCAGAACAATAGAAACAGGCCAGCAGCAGCAGCAACCCAGGGGGAGGGAGGGGGGTGGATGTTTGTTGTTTGTACTAAAGGGACGGGCATAGTTGTTTTGTGCCAATG